>NC_087158.1:29477039-29482039 GCF_035594125.1 Scylla paramamosain | reverse complement strand
CTTAATGTGTGCAAGGGTGTAAAGTCTCTCTCTCTCTCTCTCTCTCTCTCTCTCTCTCTCTCTCTCTCTCTCTCTCTCTGAAAGTCTTATTTTTTAGCAATATTTTATCGTAAACAGATGAATTTGCCCTTAACTGTACTGTCTAATAAATAGTATAGCTAGTTTTGGCATGAATTTTACGATCTAATTCTCTCTCTCTCTCTCTCTCTCTCTCTCTCTCTCTCTCTCTCTCTCTCTCTCTCTCTCTCTCTCTCTCTCTCCCCGTCTCGCAACTCGAAGCCGCGTGGAAAGGTTATGTATCTGTCTCACCTCGACCTTGGGAGGCAGGACGAGTGGTGGTGTGCGAAGGGCGGCCCGCCATAACTCAGGCGCATTTTACACCGCTCGGCTTGCAGGGACAGTTTAAAATGACTTGATTCACCGCGGAAGCCTCCACTACGAATGTGTGCCAAGGATAGCGAGACAGGCAGCGTGTGTTCCGTGGCTAGAAAAAGTTAAGGGTGTCGCCATAAACACGGTATCTGGCCGGCGAGATAAGAGTGGAAATCTGCTCTGGCCTAAATGGTCTTGACGAGGAACATTCATGATTTATTTACGTTTACTGCGCGGCAAGGCGTCCCGTCAAGGTGTGGGCGGGAGAGGAAGAAGGAAATGGTGATGAGTTTAGAAGGGAAGGAGGAGGAGGAGGAGGAGGAGGAGGAAGGGAAGCGGTACTGTGTGAGAGGAACGTAAAAGAAAGTAAGGGAAGATGCAAGAAGCCATTAAGTCTACACGTGGTAGTCCCTGAGTAAACCATGCCTACCTATTTCCACCTATCAGCCCCATCCATAATTTTATCCAGTCTTCTTTTAATGGTTCTGCGCTAACATATCTGGGAGGGAAAGAAGTTGAACACTGAGACGGAAAGACGTGTAATAGAATGTAGTTTCTCATGGGAAGGGAAGGAAAGATATGGTGTTGAGCTGAATTGTTTTAAAAAGGCCCGGAGTTTGGAGGCGTGGAAGAGGAAGAGAGGATTGCAGGGTTGTGATGGATGTGCCCCAAGCGTCCATGTGTCCTCAGCCTCCTTCAGCCCTCCCTCCCGCGCGACTAAGCTGACGTGACACCACCTGCGGCTCCCCAGTGTTGAAATAGGTCAGAGGGTGTGTGGCGGTGTGTAGTGCGGTATGAGACTCTACCACACCACCAGGCTTCTCTATGCACTGGAAGGCCGTGTGTTGTGGTACTTTGCTATATAGAGTGTTCGTCTCTTTATGGATCGTATGCTTAAATGTTTCAGCGTCTTATCTGGACTGTTTCTAACGGGGTGCATTGAGAATAGTTGGGGTTTTCTAGAGTGTTTTCTTGACTGTAGTATAGTGATAGTTTTAAAGGGATTGTACATGAATTATGGGGAAATATTTATTGTGAACACTACTACTACTACTACTACTACTACCACTACGACTACTACTACTACTACTACTACTACTACTACTACTACTACCACTACGACTACTACTACTACTACTACTACTATTACTACTATTGCTACTACTCTACGGACAACCGTGCACAGTATAACGGTTGTACCTTTATTGCCTCACAAGCACGGCGGCTGGCGGTAACTGGAGGGAAGGAGAGAGGGAGGGAAGGAGGGAGGGAGGCAGGCAAGGAGGGACGGAGGGAGGAAGGGGAAGTCATTACATTCTTTCATGACTCCGTTTGGGAAAAAAACGTATAGGCAATTTAAAAGCTGTCGACAAGTCCTCTTCATTCCATTACTTTCGCAGCGCAGTTGTGTTAAGTGGCAGGGAGGAAGGGAGGGGTAGGAGATATTGGGTTTAACATTTGCTATTTGATCCTGTAAATATGTATTGTGTTTGTTGTATGTAGTAGTAGTGGGTGGCCTGTTGCCTTTTAAAACTGAACATATCCTACGCCATTTTGTCAAGCCTCAGAAGCCATGGCCATCAGGGAGTCAACCCAGAGTCGCTGCATGAAAATCAATGCCTTTTGAAATTCCAAACTTGAATCACACCATTTTATCAAGCCTCAGAAACCATAAACATCAAAGTTAATCCAGAACCGTTGTATGAAAATTATGCCTTTTAACATTCTTCAAGCCTCAGAAGCCACATACGGACGCCAGAGTTAACCGCGACCCACTGTATGAAAACCACTGCATTTTAACACTGTAAACTTATCTCACACCATTTTGTCGAGCCTCAGAAACCACATAGTGAAAAGAGTTAACCGAGAGCCGCTGTGTGTGAAAATCAATGCAGAATGAACAACAGGTGCAGCGCGGCGAGCCAGGTGACGGTGAACTCGCGGACGGTTACGTGACTGGGATGCAGGGTTGGGATTATCGGTTTGTGTGCCACCGGATGAACGCCTCGCCGACCCGCACCTGGCGACCTCTGCCTGGCCGCCTCGCCCTGCAGTGCTGCGGTGCGAGATTGCAGGGGTCGAGGCCTGACCTGTACCTTTGTTCGGGAGAGCTACGTGGTTTGCTTGCTGTCACTGGCACTATGCTAAGAACAAACAACAGTATATATATTGGTCTCTATAGAGTTGTTTGTGGGTAAATAGATGGTATAATTTAACTATATTACCGTGGTTGTCTTGCTATAAACCTTTAATTAGATAATGGAATAGAATGACCTGAGGGGAATTTTTTTCAGCATATCTCTTGATTTTTATAAAGTTGTTTGTGATGAAATGGATTATGTAACCCTGACTACATAGCCGTGGTTGTTCAAAACTGTCTCAATGTAAACGCTTAACTAGGCAGTAAAATGGAATGGAGAGAAAAATATGAACATACCAATTGGTCTTTACAAAGCTGCATCTGGTGAAATGGACAATAACCGTGACCGTTGACCGTGACTGCACAAAACGGTCTTTATATAAACAATTAACTAGACAATGGAAGACCGGAGGGAAATTTTTCAGCATAACTATTGGTCTTCACGAAACTGTCTGTGATTAAATGGACCATACATGACCTTAGATAAGAGTCATAGGATTGTAAAGGCGAAAGCCACAGAAATGATCGTATTCATTCATCTATCTCTTTCTTCGTTGATACTGATTAAACAACAATTCTGTATAAAGGTCGAGCTGTCCCTGTTATTTGCCTTATACAAGTGATCTCTTCGACCTTCACTGCTTGTTTGTTCATCGGGTGGGATCATGTAAACAGATGCGCTTTAGGTGAAGAACGCAACGCCTACACCTCACCGCCCTCGCCGCGCCCGTTGTCATGGTGGCAGGGCGCAGGTCATTCCGCGCCGCCTTAATGTGTGTAGTTACTGACTGAATGAGGCTGTGGGGTGGATTATATATATATATAGACACATACACTCTCTCTCTCTCTCTCTCTCTCTCTCTCTCTCTCTCTCTGCATCCAACCATTTTGTCTTATTTGAACTTATTCTCTTGTCTATTCACTTCAGAGAAAATTATATTCGTGTATATATATTTAGTAAGTTTCTGAAGAGTGGTTTGATCTAATTTTATGTAGCGTCTCCTTTGAGCAGCGCGGCGTGAAGGTCTTGAGGGTCTGTCCCGGCAGTGGTGGCGGCGTCTCGGACAATTTCCTGGGTAGTTCTTGATATCATATCTCGTCTTTAAGGTCCAGGTGCGAGTCACGGGCTGGTGCGCGGCAGATGGCATGGTTACAGGTTACTCTTGCCACGCTGACGCTTACCTGGTGCACCTTTACTTGGTGTTTAGCTGGTTAGAATGACTGTTCAGCTTCCAGCTATGTCCTACGCACAGGCACTTACTACTGGTACCGCCACTCTGACGCTTGCCTGCCTCACCTTCCCTTTATGTTTAGCGTAGAGTGATTGTTCAGCTTCTCTTCACGCCTTGTTGCAGCTTCTCTTATTTTCTTGTGTTATTGTGTCCTTATGTTTAGAGGGTTAGAACGACTGCTTTGCTTTGCCTTCACATCCATCTTCACCAACATACTACACTGATGCTTTCGTGGCGCGTCTTTCTTTGATGTTTACTATATAATAACTGTTCACCTTTCCCTTTTCTGCGCACGCATTTTCTTTCCATTCCGACACTTACATTGCGCATCTTTCCTTTTGTTTAGACTAGAATGACCCTAACGCTTACCTGTCACACCTTTCTTCGATGCTTACCGGATTAGAATACCTGCACACTTTCTCCCTTATGTCCACCTACCAACACTCACTCCCACACGCACACCCACTTACGGTCGTTAGGGTAAATGCTGCCACTAACAAGATCTTCCCGGATTGCGAGGTGGGATATGTTTAGCTCCCGCAGCAGGTTCAGTCCCTGATTGGTGCTAAGGTTGATCCGCTTTAATGCCACAATAATATCTGATTCGAAGCCCAAGCACCTCACTGGCTGGCGGTCACTGGGAGGCGGATCAACACGGTTCAGGAATGCAGTGGTGTTTTTTTGTTATTTTATTATATACGCGAGTTAAAGAAAAAAAGTGCAAAAATCGGGTTATATTGCAATTATTATTAGTGTAATAGTAGCAGTTGTTGTAGTAGTTGTAAGAGTAGTAGTAGTAGAAATAGTAATAGTAATAGTGACAACCAAATGTTTATCAATTATTTCATGGACTTTCATAACCTTTCATAACTTACTTCCCTAACTCGATCGAATAAAATACTTAACTTCCCCCTTAAGAATCTACTTCTCTCTGCATCTCACTTACAAAGGGCCACTTTCTACGTCTTAAAAGGCAGAAAACTTGCCTAGGTAATACTCAGAACATTCCTGCGTCTGTGGCAGTACGTGTGAATGACGGGAGAAAGCCTGAGGGAGAGGGAAGACAGGACAAGAGAAAGGAAGACTGTCAGAGGAGGAGGAGGCAGAGATGGAGAGAATTGAGAGGCAGAAGGGAGGGAATGTTGCAATAGGGAGACGCAGAGAAGGGAGGAAGACAGTGGAGAGGAAAGAGCTGTGAGAGTGGGTGTGGAGGGATGATGATTAAAGAAAAGAGAGAGAGAGAGAGAGAGAGAGAG
>NC_087158.1:29444539-29472039 GCF_035594125.1 Scylla paramamosain | reverse complement strand
TACAGATTTGTTTTGTTTTAATGACCGTGACTGTATGCCTGTATTTTTCATTGGTGATTTGTTTTGTTAGAGCAGAGATGGTATTATTTCTTAGTCTTTATTATCTTTTCCTTTTTTTATAATTGGGATAGCGTTACTTTATTATTACTCTTTGTCCATCCACCTTACCATGACGGAATGCGTGCCAAGTCTTCCCCTCCCATTACTGATTCTTTTCGTTATAATAGAGATGACGTTTCTTCGATGCATCTCATCTTTTTGTTTATTTTCTCTCTCATTTTCTCTTGATATTTTTCATATAATAATTGCATCTCCGTTTTCCATTGTCTTTTTTTTTGTTGTTAATGTGGACTTGTCATTAACTGTTTTTTTTTTTGTCATAAGCGGTCAGTTTTGTGTCAGTGGAGAGAATTTAACTATATCTTTCATCATTCGTTCGCCTTGTTATTATTTTATAGATAGATAACATTGCCCCTATGTTTTCCAAGCGAAGTTTTCTTTAATTCAAGTCTACCCAAGCGTTTACTTTTACTGTGTTGTCAATAAATTTTGCTGTGATATAGATTTTTTATCGGTACGTCTCAAAAAGTGTTGCCAAGAGAGAGAGAGAGAGAGAGAGAGAGAGAGAGAGAGAGAGAGAGAGAGAGAGAGAGAGAGAGAGAGAGAGAGAAATTCCACTTTATATGCCGTTTTCAAAAGTAAAATATTCAAGATTCCAGAAAAAGTTAGCCAATTAAATTCCTCTTCTATTCTTATTGTTTTGTGGATGTTCCTAGATTTTCAGGTGAGGTTAGGTTAGGTTAGGTTAGATTACGTTAGTTTAGATTAGGTTAGGTTAGGTTAGTTTAGTTTAGGTTCGATAAGGTTAGGTTATTCTTTCTCGGGTTTGTTAGGTTAGGTTGAATTTGGTTAGGTTAAGATCGGTTAGATTACTTTAGGTTAAATTAGCTTAGGTTAAGGTAGTTTAGTTTAGGTTCGATTAGATTATATTACCTAGATCAAGTTAGGTTATGAAAGACTAGACTATCTACCCCTCTACATCACACACACACACACACACACACACACACACACACACACACACACACACACACACACAAACACAGATACATTATACACAAAATCCCACACCTGATCATTTAATCTTCTCTGCAGTTCACATCAAATCCACTGTGTTTTCCCCGTGACTTAACAGTAACTAACTTATGCTAAATGTAACCACACTCACAGATGCAACGCGCGCCGCTGCCTTTCACGCCGCCACTGTGTGATTTGCACGCTGCTCGTCCAAAGGGATTAATACGTGCCATTCGGGGGTAAATGAATCCAGGTATTAGAGTCACAGGGAAAATTTAGTCAGAAAGTTATTCAGCCCAGCACCTATCGCGGTAATGTAAATGGTGTTGGTCGAGGATGAACCTAATGAGAGAGAGAGAGAGAGAGAGAGAGAGAGAGAGAGAGAGAGAGAGAGAGAGAGAGTCATCCTTTTCCCTTCTTCCCCCAACAATCTACAAGGTACAATTACCCTTATGAGCTTCAGTAAAAGTAACACAATTTTCTACTCGATAAATTTGTTTAGTGAATGGAGCCTCTAATGAGAGAGAGAGAGAGAGAGAGAGAGAGAGAGAGAGAGAGAGAGAGAGAGAGAGAGAGAGAGAGAGAGAGAGAGAAACTATCACTTCTCAACCTTTCCTATACGTTTTCTATCAATTCTACATTTCTTACAATTTTCCTCCGCATCTGCACAACATTTCTGAAAGCACTTTGCTCCAGATTACGATTTATTTTCCCGTCTAGGCTTCTGATGGACACCACTTAGCAGAACTGTAATGAGGAGGAGAAGGACGAGGAGGAAGGAGGATGAGAAGGGCTAAGAAGGGAGCAAGGAAGAGGAGGAGGAGGAGGAGGAGGAGGAGGAGGAGGAGAAGGAGGAGAAGGAGGAGGAAGATTTTAACAAGGGTGAAAACAGAGATTTAAAATGAAGATGAGAGTAAATGTGAGAAAATGAAGTTGAGAGAATTGGAAAAGTTTTAAATGCAAAGCGAGAGAGAGAGAGAGAGAGAGAGAGAGAGAGAGAGAGAGAGAGAGAGAGAGAGAGAGAGAGAGAGAGAGAGAGAGAGAGAGAAATTAAGGGAGTGGCAGAAGGAAGGAGGAAAAGAAACGTGATGGCTGGACTATTTGTTTTCTCTCTCTCTCTCTCTCTCTCTCTCTCTCTCTCTCTCTCTCTCTCTCTCTCTCTCTCTCTCTCTCTCTCTCTCTCTCTCTCCTACTGTTTATTTTTACATCCAATATCGTTGCATAAGAGAGAGAGAGAGAGAGAGAGAGAGAGAGAGAGAGAGAGAGAGAGAGAGAGAGAGAGAGAGAGAGAGAGAGAGATAGGCGTTCCCAATGCGTCACCAGCACACTCCCCGTCACCACTGGTCGCCGTGTCTCGCCCCGTCAGTCCGTCACGGCGTGAATTACCGTAGCGGAAAATGGTTCTGAGATTATTCTTAGTCTCCTCTGTACCGCTAACAAGCTCCTCCTGCACCTCCTGCTTCTTTTTCTGTCTCCTCCTCCTCCTCCTCTTCCTCCTCTCTTGCTTCTTTTCTCGCCCCTTCATGTCATTCTCGTTTTCCTCTTTCATGCATTTTCGTATCTTCCTTCTCCTTCTGCTTTTGATCCTTCTGCCCCTTTTTTCTGCCTCCTCCTTCTCTTCTTCTCCTGCTTTTCGTTTCTCGGTATTCTCGTTCTCCTTTATTATTTATTTTCGTGTCTTCTTTTCCTTCGCCTTATCTTTTCTGTGTCATTTTTCGCTTCCACTCTCGTTTTTCTTCTTCTTTCTCCTCCTCTGTCTTCCTGATTTTCTATTTTACATGGTATGACTGCCTATTTCCGGCCTGTTTCTGCTGGAGGAATGGGTGAGTGGGGAGGAGTCTTCTTTTGTACTATCCTGTCTCTCCCACCGATAGTTAGTGTAGAATAGTTACCCATAAGATCTAGTAACGACTCAAGGTCTTGTTTGGTCCTCATTTGTACTACTACTACTACTACTACCACTACTACTACTACTACTACTATTACTTCCACCACCACTATTATAATAATAATGATAATAATTTAAAGATGAATTTTTCCCCCGCACCTCCTTACCTAATTATAATTAAATTACTGTGCTTGCATTTTCCTTCCCTCCTTTCTCTCCTCACTTCCTTCTTACTTCACACTTTCTTCCTTCATTTTTTTCAGTTCTTCGCCTCCTCCTCCTCCTCCTCCTCCTCCTCCTCCTCCTTCTACATGCGAGGCTCAGTAACAACGTTTGGCACTATGCACGTAACAGAAATACTCGTAACGTAGAGAGAGAGAGAGAGAGAGAGAGAGAGAGAGAGAGAGAGAGAGAGAGAGAGAGAGAGAAATGTCACACCTCTTTCTGAGACGCTATACCAAAGTTTTCTGTGACTCATGTGTATGTTTTTTATTCCTCCCTCACACACTTTGGGAGTGAGTGAAAGATTTATGTGTCACGTGTCTCGAGGAGGGCAACGTACAGAGAGAGAGAGAGAGAGAGAGAGAGAGAGAGAGAGAGAGAGAGAGAGAGAGAGAGAGAGAGAGAGAGAGAGAGAGAGAGAGAGAGAGAGAGAGAGAGGGAGAGGGAGAGCGAGAGAAAAATTGTACAGACACTGAGATTCAGTTTAATTAGTCTGTCCTTAACTCACTACAAGAATTATCGTGAATTAACTCTATAGTTGGTAAAGAGAATAAGAGACCATGACTAGTAGAGAGAGAGAGAGAGAGAGAGAGAGAGAGAGAGAGAGAGAGAGAGAGAGAGAGAGAGAGAGAGAGAGAGAGAGAGAGAAAAGGTATTTGGCTCCCAGGTGTGTTCAGGTGTGTATTATTGGCCTTCTGCATGTGGTCGCGGCATCAATGTTTACCTGTCGGGTCGAGAACACCTTGCAGCGCCATACCACTCGACCCCATCCTTGCATCTTTCCTTCCTGTCCTCCATTCTCTCCTATTATAGTTTCCTTTCCTGTTCCTCTTCACTAACACTGGTATGATTCTCTCTCTCTCTCTCTCTCTCTCTCTCTCTCTCTCTCTCTCTCTCTCTCTCTCTCTCTCTCTCTCTCTCTCTCTCTCTCTCTCTCTCTCTCTCTCTCTCTCTCTCTCTCTCTCTCTCTCCTTGTAACTTATTTCTGCTTTCCTTTCAACAAATTCTGTACCTGCCTTAACTGTGTCATTTTCCTCAGCGCCTCTCCTGTTCCTTGTAACTCCTCACGTGCTGGATTCTCTCATCCCTCTACTATGCAAGTGACTGTCTGTTTTCTCTCGTTCTTACAGTATTCGTTCTCTTGTCTTCCTGGCTTTCTTCTTGTGTATTGTTATATTTATGTTATATCAATTGGGTTCAGTTTGTTTTTCCTTTGTTTTCCTTGATTTTTTTATCTCTCTCTTTTCTTCTCTGTTATAACAATTGTCTTGTGTTCTTCCTTTGTTTTCTTTTACTTTTGTCTTCTCGTGTTGTTTATACTTGTCCTCTCAGTGTATTTTCTTTGTCCCTTCCTTGTTCCTTGTTTGTTTTTGTATGTTTCTCAGGGTTGTCTCTCTCTCTCTCTCTCTCTCTCTCTCTCTCTCTCTCTCTCTCTCTCTCTCTCTCTCTCTCTCTCTCTCTCTCTCTCTCTCTCTCTCTCTCTTGTCCGTCATCTTGCTTCTTCTCTTTTTTTCTCATTTTTTTTGTTTATATTGTTTTTTTTTTGTATGTATTCTTATGCTTCTTTACGTTATGCCTTTGTGCGCTGTCTCTCCCTTTATTTTCTTTGTATGTGTCTGATTGTGTCTATATTTGTCCGCCTGTCTGTCTGAATCAGTCTGTGCCTGCCTTTCTTTCTACCTCAATTATATTTTCGTCCCTCTCTCTCTCTCTCTCTCTCTCTCTCTCTCTCTCTCTCTCTCTCTCTCTCTCTCTCTCTCTCTCTCTCTCTCTCTCTCTCTCTCTCTCTCTCTCTCTCTCTCTCTCTCTCTCTCTCTCTCTCTCATTCCCTGCCTTTCCTATTATACGTTACTTAAATCTTCTCTTACTTCCTTTTTTCTTTGCTGCTTTTATCTGCATTATCTTTCCCCCTACAATAGCCTTACACTTCTCCTCTTGCTCTTCCACCCTTTTGAAGGCAGAAGAGACTGTTAAAGAGAGAGAGAGAGAGAGAGAGAGAGAGAGAGAGAGAGAGAGAGAGAGAGAGAGAGAGAGAGAGGGAGAGAGGTATTAGTTACCTTGGCACCTCACATCGTCTCTCTCTCTCTCTCTCTCTCTCTCTCTCTCTCTCTCTCTCTCTCTCTCTCTCTCTCTCTCTCTCTCTCTCTCTCGCTCTCTCTTTCTCTCCACCTGGCTTTCCCCCTCTTCTTTATCACCTACTGTACCTTCCCACCATAATCTCGCTTCTCATAAAGTGGTTCTCTCACCACAGTAATGATTCGACACACACACACACACACACACACACACACACACACACACACACACACACACACACACACACACACACACACACACACACACACACACACACACACACACACACAAACAAACACACACGCATGCACCTGTTGCTGTCTTTACCTGTTGCCAGATACCAGACACCTGTTGCAACGGCCTGCTCTCTCTCTCTCTCTCTCTCTCTCTCTCTCTCTCTCTCTCTCTCTCTCTCTCTCTCTCTCTCTCTCTCTCTCTCTCTCTCTCTCTCTCTCTCTCTCTCTCTCTCTCTCTCTCTCTCTCTCTCTCTCTCTCTCTCACACACACACACACACACACACACACACACACACACACACACACATGCCAACCCAAGGTCGCTCCAGCACACAGCCCTTCAGCTCCACTAAACACTCTCTGTCTTCCGCTTCACAGGCTTCCATTCGCCTCCTCTGGGTCACTGCAGCTAAGCCAAGTCCTCAGGGAGCGTCACTCAGTCAGTCTCTCCACGTTTGTTTCGCTTGTTGATTTGCATTCTGCTTTCCTGATTCGTGTGTTACTGATGTGTTTGTTGAGTAATGTGGGAATGATGTGGTAAGTTAGTTGAGGTTGGAATTGTGGTTTCTTGGGTTTGATTAGTGACGTATGTACATTTGACTTTGTTTTCTTGTTTTATCGCTTTAAATAGTGCCGTCAAACAGTCCAGATGGCTTTACTGATGTGTTACTGCTTGTTGTCCCTTGTGTTAAGAATTATATACGTGAGAATTAACTAAATCATTTGCTTCACTCACTTACTCATCGTTATAGCCCCCAGAAATTATCCTGTGTGCGTATGAACGGGCGGGAGCTGCATCATTCATCATCCTCTGGCCGCTCACATATCATTCATCACTCCCCTGCTGGTGTTGCGTCGCGGCCGTGATAGCATTAGCAGGGCGTGCCAGCTTCCCTCTCAGCCTGGAGCGTGAAAGACTCCCCGTCCCGCCGCGCCGTCCCCCACACACTCCACCTTTACTTTTTTCATCTGCATTCCGGAAGGCTGGCCTGCACCGAGAGAGGTAAACACAGATGGGAGAAAAAACGCCTGCAGGCACACCACTTCCATGGAGCAAGTTTAGGAAAATATCCCAACTGAATTTTTCATGATGGTGTAGCTATCCAGACCACCATGTCCTCCTCTTCTTCCTCTTCCTCCTCCTCCTCCTTTTCCTCCTCCTCCTCCTCCTCCTTTCCCTCTCCCACACTATACTCATCCAGAAGGATTTTAAGTCGAACGGAGCCGCCGATCCTCACCACCTGCTTCCTCCTCGGCCGCCGCTTGGGTATCAAATTCTCATAAAACCCACATGTGACACACGTAGGAGGCGGCGGCGGAGGAAAATTCGTCCACCCAGCGATGCAAAGAATATCGGCGCTGCGTTGGCCGCGTGTTGGCTTGGCTTATGATACTGCTTCCTTATTTACTGTCACTATATTGTGTTTACTTTCTCTCCCCTGGCTCGCTCGCGTCAAGTACTTGCGCTTCGTAGGCTGGTCTTACTCTGATAATTTCAGGTTTTTCAATGTCAAAAGGTATACTATGAATTGGTAGTTTCAAGCAGGCGCTGGTGTGCTCATAGTCGGTTGTGGCGCATTGAGGAGGTAGTGTGGTGGTATGAAGGCCATCGCACCTCCATGACTATCACTGCTTGCTACTCCACGCTCTTGTTTATGGAATGGGAGTTAAAATTCGCCTCCGTTCGTCCTCGCGCTTTATTACTAATGCGGATTGACAGATGAGGTGCGGGGAAATTAAATCTAAAGCCGCCATTACGAAGCGTTGGGAACACTTGATAAATACACACACACACACACACACACACACACACACACACACACACACACACACACACCAGCAAGACGTTAATAGCTTCACCCGCATCCATCGACGCCAGTATTGTGACAGGGCCGCGAGGCAGATGGAGGCATTAAAAATTGTAATTGCTTAAGCCCCGACTCGTCAGCTGGACCTGGAATGGCGGGGCGCAGATGGGAAGGGCGGAGGGTTCACTGATAGAGGGATGACAGGATCTGGTGGTGATGGACGGGAGTGAGTTGGAATGGTGTGGAATGGACAGGGGCGAGATGGGCCGGGAGACAAAGGAACAAAGAACTAACGGTAGCATGTCTTTCGGGTTTTACGAGGGAGGGTGTGATAAAATGCAATACTTGATCTAGAGTAAGAGACGTGGGTTAGTAGATGGGGCTTTCCGTCACGCTCATCACCCTCTGTTACTGGTACTGGAGGAAGGAATATTGCTGCAGTAAACGTGTTGATGACATCTTCTCTTTCCAGTTTAACGCTTCGTCAATAATGGAGCTGGTATCTGGTGCGTAAGTAGGTCTGCTGATTTTTGTGCTAAAATTATCACTTTCCATGTATTTGCAGTGAAGGTTAGGGCATATTTCCATAGCATAAGAAATGGGGTACTCTTCTAAGTTTTGACATGATCTTTGTGTGTGTGTTATAAGCAAAGAACATCGCTTTCCAAATCTCTTGAGTGATTTGACAGTTTTAAAGATGCATTTATATAGAGCAAGAAAAAAAAAATGGATACTGTCATGTGTTTATACTTAATCTTCATGCACGATAGTTCCGGCCAAACTGCATCACTACCCAAGACTCCTGTACTTGTGAAGAATGCAGGACTCAGCCGCTATCACTGCCACGCCTTCCCTTTCCCTTTCTCGCTTCCTCTTCCCGGGACGCCTATGTCAGCTCAAAAATCACCCTCAGAGTGAGCCACGCGCGGAGTTTTTCATTTTCCAAGAGGGTTACACGACGAGGCTTGGCTGGACTCAAATAGAAACCAGAATGAAAAAGTGACTTGATCTCTCAGACGCGATAGATTATAGACTTCCCTGCAGATGGAGGCTCCTCGCGCCGCGTCCTCCTTTTGGTCATGTTGGGCCTTGAATATTGGAGTAGAGAAAAGGATCGCTGTGTTTCTTGCTTCTCTTTTCCACGTGCTTCTTCCTTTTCGCTTCTAAGGTTTTTATTTCGCTTCATCCCCTTTTTCCGTCCCACTCTGTCTCTTGCATCACCTTCAATGTCTACCTAAATCCTCCTAGCATATCTCACTTCGCTAGCACCATTCTCTTATATTCTACAGGTACTGGAATCAAGGTCACCACTCCCTCTCCAGATCTTCTTCCTCTAAGCCACCTCTTCCAGACTTCAGCGACACTGTAAGTAAAAACTCCCCAAAGTCTGCGCAATGGTCGAAGATATTCCCCCGCATTGTAAAGCACATAACTTCTCAGCATTGGGCATAATTCCCGCGTCTTTTCAACATCATGACCATCACCGTCATTGTTAACATTATCACCACATTCTTTATTACCTACTAGCACGTGGCTGATCTTCGCCTATGATAAGGTGCATACCAGGGTGGGTGGCGCCTCTCTCCATCCAGAAAAGAGCCTGATTTACACAATATGAGGGAAAGGAGAGCACGTGTTGAGATTGGATCGGAATACTTATGATTGTTCAGGCGAAAACTTCAGGTGGCGCTGTTCATTTGCTCCGATGACAGCTGGAGGTTGGCAAGTGTCCTGTCAGCGCGGAGCTTTTCTGGGAGGCAGGGAGGGTGTCAGTCAAGGCTAATGGTGACGGAGAGTTTGTTCTTTCCCTCTTAACACTTTGGCTGCCGCGGATTCTTCTCAAGCTTGAGGTGTGGTGTAAGTTTATAGGTTTTAAAAGACACCAATGATAGTAAGAGAAGACAGTGATTTAAGAAGATGGTGATTTAAGAGGTGCAAGTTTATAGTTTTCAAGGACGCTGTCTATTATAATGAATGACTGAGTAGTTCGGACATTTTAGTGCCTCTAGTTCTACTTTTCTCAATTATTTTTCTCAGTGCGATAGCCTGTACAATTAAAACAAAGTACCAGTTGTCATGGTGTCTCTTACTAGTTTACTGTTCCTGCTTGTATCCTTCCGCCTGCTAGCGAGTACATAGATCGCTATCGTGCTTCCGCGATGACAAAATAACTATACTACAATCTAGGGGTGCGGTCGTGTCCTCTCTCCATTGTGTTCGTTAATAGACTGACATGTAATCAAGCACACATCCACACATCCAAGTACTGCACGTAATGCCTATACACAATCTTTGGCAGTAACTGTATTGATAAATGTTGCCTCGACGAACCTTCTCTGCTTACGTATTCTCTTGTCATGTGGTGCACGGGCCGCTGGTACAGTAATTCATAGCACGCCGCTGGAGACCACTCACTCATCGTCACACTTAGCTCGGCTTCCGCCACTGAGGGACGCCTCGTAAAAAATTCAACCTCCGATAAGACAGAGAGAGAATAAAAAGAACCTCCTTCCCTCACACACACAAGGAGGGGGTGCAGACAAGGAGCCCTCAGGTGATATTTTTCTTATATAGGATTGAGAAGAACAAGAATAGTAATAAAGACGTAGAAGAAAAAAATAAGCCATCTGGTTTTGATGGGTTTGTTATTTTCTTGTGTGTGGGGAGTTGATAAGAAAAAAGGGATTATTTGTCAGCGGAAAGTGAAAAAAGTGGAAAAAAATGGACTCCTTTTGAGAATGAGAACAAGAATAACAATAAAAAGACGTGCAAGAAGAAGCAGATGTCTGGTGTTGATCGTTTTGTTATTTTCTTTGTGGTAGACCTCATCGGAAGAAAAGGATTATTTGGTAGCGGAAAGTGAAAAAGAAAAGGAAAAAGGGTGGGCTCCTGGTGGGGTGAGCAGGAAGGCGCCACGGGGAGCCGCTCTCTCGTCTATTTCTATATATATTTTCAGCGCCGCGAGGAAGGGAGGCGACGCTAGTGATTGATTGATTATCGTTATTTTTATTTACGAGACCCAGAGGAGTGATAAAAATAAGGACCTGAGAGAGAGAGAGAGAGAGAGAGAGAGAGAGAGAGAGAGAGAGAGAGAGAGAGAGAGAGAGAGAGAGAGAGAGAGAGAGAGAATTTTTTATTCAGATTTGCTGCTTTCATTTACAAATTACAGTACATTTATACTTTTTTTCATTGATGACAACCTCAGAGAGAATGACAGACACAGACAGACAGACAAACACACACACACACACACACACACACACACACACACACACACACACACACACACACACAGACAGACACACAGACACCCATTATCCTCATCAAACCAACCAGTCATGCGAATTGCTAAACATAATAAACATCCTAATTATAACGAGGATTGTGTGGCGTGGTTCCGGGCAGGTAATGAGCAGGTCGTTAAGGCAAAGGACGACCTGACAATGCAATTACTGCCCTCCAATTACAAAGACCTACAAAGCGCATGCATGAGACGCGGCTTGTGAGGGAACGTTAAGGCAAAGAAAGAGAGAGAGGGAGAGGGTGGAGGGATTGCAGTTAGGGTTAAGTAAGGGAAGCATTTTGGGGAAGGAAAGAAAGAAAGGAGGAAAGGGATACGAGGGGAGGGAAACGTAAGGTGGGAGGGTGGAAGCCAGGGAAGGAAGAGAGAATAGGAAGAGAGGTAGGGAAGGGAGGAAGGGGGAAAAGATAAGGTAGAAGAAAGGATGGAAGGGAAGAAGGGAGAGGATAGAAAAGAAGGGCGAAAGGTGAAAAGGGAAGTAATGAGGGAAGAAACAAAAAAAAGGAAAGGAGGAAGGAACGAGAACATAGGTAAAAGGAGAAGAAAGAAAGGGATAAGAAAGAAAAAAAAAAAAAAAAAAAAAAACAGGACAAAAATACATAATATCTCTAACATATTCATTATCGACAATTCATACCCATTTAACAATTAGCATACACTATTTTTAAAGACATACCCATTTCTTCCCCATATTAACACAACGAAAGAGTCTTCTACCTAAAGTTCTCCATTTGAAGCCCCCAGCCTGAATAAATTACTCAAGGCTAATGGTGGGGAAGCAGTCCAGTGCAGCGTGGGGATATGGTGGTGGAGGAAATGGAGAAGGCATGTGGTGGTTATGGAGGGAAATGGGCGTCTGGTATGGTGGAAGGAGTGGAAGGAGTGGAAGGAGTGGAGAGTGTGGTGATGGAGAGAATGAAGGTGTGTGGTGATGGAAGGATGCAAAGGGGAGTGTGGTAGAGGAAATGGATGGAGGGAAAAAGTTAAGAGAGCGTGTGATAGAGATGGAAAGAGGAAGCACTGTAGAGGGAATGGTCGGAAGAGAGAGGGGAGAGAATGTGTGTGCGTGTGTGCGAAGAAGAGGACAGACGCGCGTGGTAGTGGTGAGGGAGATGGAAGTATACAGTCATAAACTCTCTCTCTCTCTCTCTCTCTCTCTCTCTCTCTCTCTCTCTCTCTCTCTCTCTCTCTCTCTCTCTCTCTCTCTCTCTCTCTCTCTCTCTGTCCATTCACCAGTAGCCAACGAAATATTTGAGCTCCTTAAAATCTTTCCAACCCAACACTCAGGATATCTCTTCATTCAGTCATTGTATCTCGCCGCCTTCTGCCCGCTTCTCACGCATCGCTAAGCCTCTTTTGGTGCGCCACTGCCCTATTGAAGCTCCCAAAACACTTGTTGAGGGAAGGAAGATCGAAGGGAAGACACTGAGATCTAGGAATGGTCTTGACCGTTTCACTCCTAGTCAGTCTTACCCCATAATCATCCATAACTTTTGAAGGACTTATTTCCTGTGCTACTGTTTCTTAATAATCAATTTCTATAGCTTAGCAGTGTTAAATTTACCTTATATTCTCTTTATTACAGTGATCTCAGTGGAACAATAGACGATCAGAGCAGTAAAGACTTTAAGCAACGGAGCAATAGACAGGGATAACAGGAGGAAAAGACTCGTGTGTGGCGTCAGAGGAGGAGGAAGAGAAGCCTGCATGCATTAATTGTTCAGTCCAGACGCTGTAATTTGTGTTTATCTTACTACCTGTGGGACTTGAGGCAACTTTGCGCCATTACTACCAAGAAATCCTGGCGCGGTACTGACTTCAGGCCTTTGAGTAGTGATGTGTGGGTAGACGTGGTGAACTTCAAGAAAACCTCCTTCTGTCATTACGAGAATCATTAGCATCTTCCCTCCTTCATTCTCTCATTCACTCCCTCTGTCCTTCCTTTCTTCCTTCCTTTCTTTTAATCCTTCCTTTTCCTCTTCCTTCACTCCTCTCCATCTCTTCTTCCATTCCGTCTTTCATTCCAAACCCCTCTCTCTCTCTCTCTCATTGCAATCTCCCTTCCGTTACGAATGCATTCCATAAATAAAATGTTGGGATGGTTGCTATTTCTATATTTTTGAAGAAAGGAGAGGACGGGAGGACGACATGATGACGACGACAACGGCGGAGGAAGAGGAGGAGGAGGAGGAGGAGGAGGAGGAGCAAGATGTGGGACTGTCTCTTAGATGGACTAGTAGAAAAGATGAACACTTCTTAGAAAGCTCAAGGTACGAAACATCATGGCTACCTAACCGTTGTACCTCCGCCTTTCATCTCCCTCACCCTTCTCACTCCTGCTCCCCCATTACCTCGTCCCTCCGCCTCTTCTCTCCTCGCCTCCTCTTCCATTATCTCCCTCACTCACTCTCTCTCTCTCTCTCTCTCTCTCTCTCTCTCTCTCTCTCTCTTTTTTTTTTTTTTTTTTTTTTTTATTTAAACAAAAATTTACATCAGGCTTAAAACAACACGTTTTTTATGCTGTTATTTGAAAAGCCTATACTTAAATGTAAGGAAGAAAATATATACAAAAAGTAAACTCATCCTACTATATATATATATATAGACATGATTAACACAGCACTAGTGTGGGGGGTTGTGTTTTACGCCACCTGTGTGCAGCCACTTTCACCTGCTGGAGTGTCATTGTTTGTGTATCACTCGTGGCTGCCGTAAACACATTCCACAGTCTGGAGGTTCTAGCTGTGTAAGAGCGCTGGTGCTGCCTCGAGTAAGATCGAGGCACTTGCACCAGCATGTCATTGGAGGTGGTGGTCCTGGACTCCCTCTGGACAGCTCGTGGTGGGAGCCTTATCGAGCTGAGATGAGGGACCTCCAGAACCCGGGCCTTGTGCTGGACCACCAGCGCCGACACGTCCCGCCGATGCTCTAGCGACGTGACTCCGGTCTGCTCCTCCTGCTGCTGCTGCTGCTGCTGCTGCTGCTGCTGCTGCTGCTGCTGCTGCTGTCCGTCCATCCCCACCAAGCGCAGGGCACGGCGTTGCACAGCATCCAGTCTCTGCAAGTGGGTGGGGGCACTCGACATCCAGGACAAGGCACTGTACTCCATACAAGGCCGTATCTGAGCCTTGTACAGTGTGAGGATGCCCCGGGAGTCGAGGTTTCCTGACATCCGACGCAGTGCAGAGACTCGCTGGGAGACCTGGTGGGCAACAGCAGCAACATGGCGGTCAAAGCGCAGGCCACAGTCCACTGTCACTCCCAGCAACTTGACGTGTTCCTGGAGGGGAAGTGTCTGGCCTCCAAAAATCAGACAGCCTGAGACGGCTGGGGAGGCAGCTGGGGACCGTGAGATGACCATGGCCTGCGTCTTTTCTGGAGCGAAGCTGACTTGCCACGCCTCTCCCCACTCCATCACCAGCCTGAGCTGCCTATTTAGCTCTCTAACGGCTCGTTGACTGTCGGAGCGGCAGTAGGAGCGGGAGAGATTGCAGTCGTCGGCGTATGCAAGCAGAGTCGGGATTTGCCGCAGGAGGTCATCGATGTATATGTTCCACAGGATCGGGCCCAACACTGAACCCTGTGGAACTGAGGCCTGTATAGGTAACGGCTGGGATGCCTGTCCATTGATGACTACCCGGAGGGTTCTCCCCTGGAGGTAGTCCTCGAGCAGTGCAAGGAGGTTGCCCTGGATACCCTTGGCGCAAAGCTTTTTTACAAGCCCCGCGTGCCAGACCCTATCAAAGGCCCCAGCAATGTCCAGGGCCACCACAAGAGTATCCAGACCTTCGTCCAGGGCATCCTGCCAGCCTTGGGAGAGGAGGGTGAGGAGGTCCGCTGTTGAGCGGCCAGGCCGGAAGCCGAACTGTCTGTCTGAGAGGAGGCGGTGCTCACTCAGGTGATGACAGATGACACCTGCCACCACCTGCTCCAGCAACTTGCCCACCACGGAGAGCAGCGAGATGGGTCTGTAGTTGCTGGGCTCAGACTTTGAGTTCTTCTTGTGGGCTGGTACCACTCGCGCCTCCTTCCATATAGAGGGCCACCTGTGCTCCATCAGGCAGGCCCTGAAGACGCTGGTGAGAGGACCTGACAGCTCACTGGCGCAACGTTTGAGGAGCCGCGGGCTGATGTCGTCCGGGCCGGTGGCTTTGTTCTCCTCTACTTCCCTCATCAGCCGCTCCACCTGTTCACGTGTCACCTGAACATCGGCGACGGTGTGGTCTGTTTCCTGAGGGAGGTGAGGTGGACGTCTACCCGGATCAGTGACTGACATCCGGGTAGACATCTCTCTCTCTCTCTCTCTCTCTCTCTCTCTCTCTTCACCTGTCGTTCGCTTTCTCGTCTCTCTTGGATTCTCTCTCTCTCTCAGATTCTCTTTCTCGCGTTCATTCTCTCTCTCTCTCTCTCTCTCTCTCTCTCTCTCTCTCTCTCTCTCTCTCTCTCTCTCTCTCTCTCTCTCTCTAGCCTATATCCCTCGTGCTCACCTCTTCCCTCACCTCCTATTCTTCTTTCTCCTCCTCCTCCTCCTCCTCCTCCTGCTCCTCTTCCTCCTCCTCCTCCATCAGTTAATGTGCCCAAAGTTGTGCATTGAAGGAGCTTTGCAACTTTGCGCTCTCTCTCTCTCTCTCTCTCTCTCTCTCTCTCTCTCTCTCTCTCTCTCTCTCTCTCTCTCTCTCTCTCTCTCTCTCTCATGTGTATATCAACAAGCTAAATATAATCGCCACATTTTCTTATACTAGTTCTTACATTCTTAAGTAGACAGACAAATAGATAGATAGATATAGACACCAAAAAAAAATGGTGGTATATAACAGCCCATTTCTTCCCGGCCATAAAATTCTGCTTGAAATTCTCCGCCGTGTGTCTGGGAATTCCTGGCGTTTGACCGAGACTTATCACTCGCTCCGCTTCGGCATTTCTCTGTTTCACTCCCACTCGCCGACAGAATTTCTCGAGGTGGTAGTGATGGCGTTGGAGAAAAGGGAAGACCAGAGAGAAGGAAGAAGATATGAAGATGAAGAACAAGAAGAAATCGGTACGAAATCTTGAAAAAGCTGTGGATAAGAGGAAAAGATAAGAAAGAAAAAAGAAAGTGGTGAGAAATCTTGAAGGGAAAAACAGAAAGAAGAGGAAGGAAGTGAGAAACATTGGAAAAAAGTTGTCGATAAGAAGAAAAGATTAGGAAGAAAGAAGAGTGGTGAGGAATCTTCAAAAACTGGGATAAAGTGTTTTTTTACATAGTTTCGTATATTTAGTGCATGTTGATGTGAAATATTTAAAGATATATGCGAAAAAATAACTAATTAATGATAACGAATTTTCTATCCTTACTTAAACTATAATCAAATGTAAAAGAAACTAAAGAATATAGTACGTTTCGTGTCATCATTGTATGTAAATAAGAAAATTAAGAAAATAACACAAGGAAACTAACAAATTTCCTGTTTTTACTTACTATACAAAGAATTAATTATCAAGTCCTTTGGAAATCCACCAACTCGGAACACTGGCGTTAACTTTTTACTTTCCCTCAGAGTATTTCAGAAACTTCATTCAGAAAAGGCCACCCGAGATATACATTAAATTCTACAAGTTGGGCGAAGTTTTAGTGAGTTCAGGACTTCACCAGCTTGGGAGTCAGTAAACCAGATAACCCGCCACTTCAATTTTTATGTAAGAAAGATTAAGTAGCTTTCTTTATGAAGTCAACTTTTAATGTGGTTTAATTCCTGTGATTGCTCAAGCTTCAGAGAAACGATCTGAGTATATTATTGACCATATCATTGACAGAAAACACGGACAGTAAACCTATTATATTAGGGTAGATTTGATTTTAATATGTGTTTAACTCCCTGACTCCCGTAGTTTCCGAAGCTTCAAAAACAGGTCAGAGTGTAATATTGAGTATAATATTAACCGAAAGCACTGGCAAGAAAGGGATTTGTTTAGCAGTTCAGTTTCTGCAGTGTCTATAGTTTCATTCTTCCTCGCTTAAGTGATACATAGTCGCTTTAAGCAAACAAGTAACAAGTCATTACCAGTCGAAGGATCGAGAATTATTCGAACCTTTGATAACTCGACTATTCAGTATCAAAGTTTAATTCTTGCTCGCCTAAATGGCACACAACTACTCAAACAAACACACTAAAGCATTACCAGCCGCAGAGTAAAGAATGATTCGAGTCTTTGCGATTATACGTGATTACTCGACTTTTCCCTAATTTAATCAAGTCGTTTATGGCGTGGAGGTAAGTAGGGCCTCATTAGTTTTGCGGGCGTAATGGGGCGGGAGTTGAGGGAAGCAGGAGCAGGAGCAGGAGCAGCAGAAGCGGCGGTGGTGGTGGTGGCGTGGCCTTTGAAGAGTGCGTGGGCAGGAAGGAAAACTGAAGCCCTGGGTGAGGTCGCGAGGGTCTGCGCTGCTCATCACACTGAATAATTATGGGCTGATTGACTTGACAAAGTTAGCTAATGAAGTTGACGGACAGCAACGTAGAAGGGCGTCTCTCTCTCTCTCTCTCTCTCTCTCTCTCTCTCTCTCTCTCTCTCTCTCTCTCTCTCTCTCTCTCTCTCTCTCTCTCGTAACTTTTCTTTAGGAAGGAGAAATTCTTTAACAAAATAAAAACACGCTAGCCCATTTGTTTGGCCCCCTTTTTTACCCTAGACATACATCCATTATGGCTTTAGGCGTCCCTGTGTGTGTGTGTGTGTGTGTGTGTGTGTGTGTGTGTGTGTGTGTGTGTGTGTGTGTGTGGCCGCGTTTGCGTATTGCGTGCGTTCTGCGAAGCTCTCCTTTATCGCTGCTGGTTGCGAGGCTGCGGGCTCACGGGTGCGCTGTCTTGATCAATAACACGCAGCGCCAACAGCCTCAGCCTCTGTCTCTGCCTCATTGACCAGGACTAAATAGTGTTGTGTAGCGCAGAGCCTGAGACAAGGCAAGACTAAACAAGAACCAGGGATGTGAAATGTGGGGTTACTATTATTACTAAGACGGGAAGAATGAGAATAATGGTTGCTGCTGCTGCTGCTGCTACTACTACTATTACTGCTACCACTACTACTACTACTACTACTACTACTACTACTACTAGATAAGAACCAGAAATGTGGGGTTACTGTTATCACTACGACGAGACGAATAGGAACAATACCACTACCACCACCACCACCACCACCACCATCACTACCACTACCACAACAACTTCCACTCAACATCCACGCATCGTCTACACCTGTTACCTCCGCTCCAAGCCCGCCCGTCCACTCACGCCGGACAATCACGCCACGCCCACTTGCACGCCGCGGCACGGTGGGCAGATGAATAACGCACGCCTACATCGCACGTCCCTGTCCTTGCCACGTCCGTTGTCATGGTGGCGGCCATTCAGCGCCACCTGAAGTCTCTTGTTGCGAGTGAGTGAATGAGACTGTGGAGAGGTTAAGCTTCTGGACACACACACACACATTCACACACATCTCTCTCTCTCTCTCTCTCTCTCTCTCTCTCTCTGTGTGTGTGTGTGTGTGTACCCAAGATGCTATTTTTAATCTCTCGTTCGGGCTTCATTTTTCATCTCGCTATGCTTCAATGTTGTTGTCTCGTAATTTGACAGCAGGTGACGAGGCCTTCAAATTTTTCTCCTTCCATTTTTTTCTTATATTTAATGTTTTATTTTTTCTTGTATATGATTAATGTTTTGCTTGTTTTTGTATTTTTTTTTATTACTAAGTGTGTATTATTGCTTGCCTCTCTCTCTAGTGTGCCAAGATAATATTAAATTCATCATTACATATCTAAGTTTTTTTTTTTTGGGGGGGGGGTTTAGCTTTAAAAATAGTCAAAAAAAAATTATGGTACTCGTTTTCTCATGATAATTAGTTGACGTCTCCCCTTCTTTGGTACACACACACACAAACACACACACACACACACACACAAAAAAAAAAAAAGAGCTAAATTAGTCATTACGATCTGAAATTTCGGCCTTTTTTCAGGTTCACCTTTGAAAATAGTCTATAAATTTAATGGTTCCCGTTTTCTTTCGATAATTAATGGTGCGCGTTTTCTGTTGATAAATAAGTTCCCACAAAACTATCGGCGTGACGTCACCGTGCGTTGTTGCCACCACGCGAGCCTTTCAATCTGACTTATCGCGTCGAACACAAATATGCCATCCATTCATTCGATCCGTCATTTTATTTTCCGCCGTGTGAGCGTAAATGGAAGCTGTTAAAATGAGACTGAGTGCTCTTAGTTATTTCATTTAAGCCTAGACACGTGAAATTAATCTTCCCTACGCCTGTGTTATCTTTTCTTTCTCATATGTGCATTAGATACGTACGCTCTAAGTATGGTCAGTGGGTCATTTTCCATTAGTATTTGTCCAGCGGCGGAAGGGAGTGGTCCAGCGCCTGGGGTTCCACGTCCTATGAATAGCGTAGGGGTCCCACGTCGTATGAATATTACATTACTGCTACATTAGAACCGCTACAACATTTCAACCCACTATTGCCAGCATGTTGTGAAGTAGTGGTCAGATTTACAGTTCAGTTTACAAGGAAAGCTTCTGAGTTGCATTTCGGTATTCAGTATTGCACAGTTAACTCTCAAACTTCATGAAATCACCAACCGTTAGTCACAATATAGTTAAAGATAAATGAGCAAGTTAAGACTACTTTTTAGCCCAATGATACTTTCAACTTATCCAATCCCTCCAGTGGTGTTCGTAATATATTGAATCCAACTGATATGGTACTCAAAATGGTTAAGTGCCGTCTTTTAAAACGTTTTGGCTTCTTATCTCGCCTACAAGCTCTAGTTTGAGTTGATGTGTTTCCATGTTTCTGATAACAGTATGACAAATGTTCTGTATCCTCCATGACTGTAGGCGAGATAAGAAGCAGATACGTTATGAAAAGACAGCACTTAACCTTTTTGAACACCATATCAGTACGTGTAGGTCTTCTGGCTTTTTACACCTTCTCATTATGTTACTATGACGAAAATCAAACAAATAATGCATCTGCTTGCTTCTCTTCATTTCCTGCCCGACCACTCCATCAAGGTCTGAATGATGCCTCATCCGCACCACTTGTTAATCATCACGTTCATGTGCGGTAAATTTTTTTGGCATATTTAGTTAATTGAGTAGATGTTTTTCTAATGAGACGTCCATTGAAATGCTAATAATATTTAACCACTCTGCATATTCCAAGAGAGTAATTATATATTTAGTAACAGTATATACAGTAATTCTAGCCACATAATTCTAAAGCTTCACTGAAATTATACCTAACCTCTCTGTTTAATGTCTACTACGTCACTCTAAATTTAATAACCTAATACCGTATCATTTTAGCTCACTAATTCTGAAGTTTCAATGCGGGTTAAGCTTGAATGGGTTAAGGCTTCAATAATCCTCCACCACCTCTTCTTTCCCCCCCTCCTTCTCCTCCTCCATCCAACTCCCCATCCTCTTCCTTTTCCCCAGCATTGGCTATAACTCTTTCTAGGTGGGGGAAGGGGGAGAGGAGGAGGAGTAGGAGGAGGGAGTGAAGGTGACGTGTGACCTTCCAACAGAGAGATATACGAGTGGAAAAGCAAAGATGTGAAAGATAAAACACGAAAAATTGCACGAGGATTCTTTTCTTTCACACCAGCAGAAGAATTTTTGGGGTTTGTCCTTCCCGAGAGTGGCGGCATTAACCCTTTCTCTTCCTCTTCCTTCTTCCTCCTCGTCGCCATCGCCACCTCGACGCCTGAGCTCGTTATACGCTCTTCTTCGGCCGGATTTTTCTTTCAAGTCCACCGCCGCGGGTCCCTGGTTTACGTCCGCCTTTCTCATCCTGTCACGTCTGCCTCCAAACTTTTCCCTAATACATTTTTAACTCCCTCACACTCAGCCACACGCACACACGAAAGCATGCGATGAGAGCTTTCCGTACTGTTTATTCTCGAGGCTGTAGCTTGAAACTTTTGGTACCTCGGGAAAAGGGAAGGGTTTAGCATGAAGAAACGTAAGGATAGATGAGGTGAGGACTGAGAAAGCAAAGGTTTTCAAGGGGGTTTTCCATATTCTATTTGTTTATTTCTGCTAGTAAACCTTTAAATTTTGGGTAGAAGGGGAAAGGAAGGATTTGGCACGAAGAGACGTAAGGGTAGAGGACGTGAGGACTAAGAAACTAAGGTTTTTAAGGCGGACGTGTTGCGGTCGTCGTGTGTCTGGGGGCGTGAATGGGGTGAGGTGATGAATGGTGCGAGTGAGTGATAGAAAAGATTAAGGAAGGGAAAGGTAATTATTTTTAAGGATGATGAAGATGGATGGCGGGGTTGAACGGGACTGAGTAAGGTGAGCGGCCTTGGGGAGTGTGGTTAGAGGGATCCAGAACCTTGTGACAGCTCGCAGTGGCACTTCAGAGCAAGGAGAATCTTGACTCGACGTGGGTCATTGCACGGAGGGGAATGCATGTTTGTGAGTGCTGGAGAAACTGCTGTGGCTGTTAGATAATAGAATGACACAGGAGGTGAACAGTGGGATGGGAACTGAGTGTTGAGGAAGCTGTGTGTTTTTGTGGTTAAGAAGAGAGAAAAGGGATGAGAGGAGTGAATAGGAAAGAGACTGAGTGCTGTGTATTGGGGAAAAAGTAAGGGAGACTGAGGTAAAGAGAGGAAGTGAGTGTTATGTTCGTGAGGGAAAAAAGGGGAAGGTGAAGCTGAGAGGAGGGGAGTGTTATGTTCGTGAGGAAAAGCGGGGAGGGTGAGGTAAACACGGGGGGCGAGTGTTGTGTTTTGGGGAAAAATAGGGGAAGGTTACGTAAAGTGGAGAGAGAAATTAGATATTCAGAGAAGACTAGACAAGTGAAGGAAAGAAAAAGAACCCAAAAAAAGAAAAAAAAAACTCTTACTCCTCTTTCCTCCTCTCCCACCTCCTCCTCCTTCTCTCTTCCTCCTTCCCCTCCTACTCCCGTGATATCGTGTTGCAAAGGGTGAGAAAAATTTTGCAACACCCTGTCACTGCCCCTCATTGATATATGGGAGGGAATGTATGTGTGTGTGTGTGTGTGTGTGTGTGTGTGTGTGTGTGTGTGTGTGTGTGTGTGTGTGTGTGTTGGTTACATATATTCTTATTTTTTTACCATTTACCGGAAGATGGAAACTGAGAAAAAAAAATTTGTTTCACGTAAAACTTAGAGAGATCTTTTCTTCTTATACTTCTTAAGGAGGGAAGGGTGTCCTCCTCCTCCTCCTCCTCTTCCTCCTCCTCCTCCTCCTCGGTGTCATAAGTACGTCTGTTCGTTCACTATTTTGCACCAACACGTTTTCTGTTTTCGTGTCGAGTGTTTTTTTTCTTTCCCTTGTACTTAACTCTCTCTCTCTCTCTCTCTCTCTCTCTCTCTCTACTCTCTTCTCTCTCTCTCTCTCCTCTCTCTCTCTCTCTCTCTCTCATTGGTGGTGTTGTTTATGCTGACCATTCTGGTGTTATTATTACTCTCATTATAATTGTTGTTGTTGTTGTTGTTGTTGTTGTTGTTGTTGTTGTTGTTGTTGTTGTTGCCTCACTGATGCTCTCACTCTGGCTGTCTCGTATGAGTGCTGCCTTAATCTTCGCCTCATGACCTTTCGTAAATGCAGTGTTATTGTCTTTCATTTCACCTCCTCATCCCACCTAGCCTCATCTCACTTCTTCACCTCCTGCTTACATTCCTTCCTTCCTGCTGTAACCTCAGTTTTACTTTTCTCCCCGCACTGCACCAAGAGAGAGAGAGAGAGAGAGAGAGAGAGAGAGAAGAGAGAGAGAGAGAGAGAGAGAGAGAGAGAGAGACGGAAAATAATTCATATATGGAGAGAAACAAAGAGAAATCGTTGCTGCACAGAAACAAAAGAAGAAAAACTGGAAAATAAAATAAACCCGCGAAAACTGAGTGAGAGAGAGAGAGAGAGAGAGAGAGAGAGAGAGAGAGAGAGAGAGAGAGAGAGAGAGAGAGAGAGAGAGAGAGAGAGAGAGAGAGAGAGAGAGAGAGAGAGAGAGAGAGAGAGAGAGAGAGAGAGAGAGAGACCTATTGCACAAACATGAAATTCAGGCAGAAAAATCCTCGTGAAAGTAAAAGTTTAACCTGCACCTTCCCTTTTCTCTTCCCTCTGCGCCTCGTCAGGATGTGCGTGGGCGGGTCCTTCACTAATGATCTGATCAGCAATCACTCTGGGGTTCCTCTTCTCAATTAGACCGGCGAGTTAAGCCACGAGAAGACTTTGGAATCAGAGAAGATCGATTGACACGAGAATGTAAAGTGATATATTTTTTTTTTTTTTTATTCATTTCATTTTCAGTCGTTATTTTATGTTTTTTTACTCGTTATTTTTCTTCTTTAATCTCTGGTGTGTTTTTGTGTGTGTGTGTGTGTGTGTGTGTGTGTGTGTGTGTGTGTGTGTGTGTGTGTGTGTATCTCTTTCTTTCTGACTTTACGTGTGTGTATTAATTTTCCTTATTATTATTTTTAATGGTATTGTCTTCGTTACATGTTATTTATCTTGCTTTTTCATTCTTCCTCATTCTCTCTTTTTTCCTCATACTGCTTTTTTTTTAATTCGTCACGTTACTTTTATCATCACCACTTTTTTCTTTGTCCTGGTGTATTATTTCCTTATTTTCATAGTCTGTAAACCTTAAGTTCGTGTATTTCTTCCATTGATGCGGTTTTCTTGCACTGTTCCTCGTAATTCTTCTTATCATCGTTCTCAGGTTCGCCTCCGTTGTCTTGGGCGCGCTAACTGTGCTGTGGGAGTCGAGGTTCCCGCGACGCACATTTGGGAGTCAGACGGGGACTGATTCAAGTAAAAATTAGACTCCATCGTAATCCTGTACCCAAATCAAAATCCAAGAAGCTTCCTCCCTCCTTCCTCTCTTCCCTTTTCCTTCTCTTTTGCTTCGCTCTCTTTCTTTCCTTCTCTCTCTCCCTTTCTTCCTTCCCCTCTTCCTTCTTTCCCTCTGGTGATATTTTGCCTTCACGAAATTATTTCTTCTTCCTCCTCTTCTCCTTTCGTTCTCTCCTCCTAGCTTCTTTTTCATGCCTTTCTTCCTCCTCTTCCTCTTTCTCCTGTTCGTCTTCTTCCTCCTCGGGCTCCTTATGACCTTGTTGTTGAGGCGCTGTAACTTAATCAATAAAATTTACATCCTCAGCCTCCTCCTCCTGGCATTCTTTCCATTAACATATGTACAGATAAAAATGTTTGAGCTTGTCCACACACACACACACACACACACACACACACACACACACACACACACACACACACACACACACACAAGCACACCTCACCCCTCTCCCTCAATAAAAAAAGAAATAAGAAAAAAATCACCGTTGACGGCTTAATGCTTGCGGCCGAGCACGAGTCATTGCTTCTGACATGCCCGACGGCTCCTTAATTGGCTCAGTCTCAGCCCATCGAGGCGTAATGAACCTGGGTGCAACCGTCATTAGGAAGTGACATCAAACATTGAATTTTGTTTGTGTGCTGGGGACCGAGAGGGCGAGGGAGGGAGAGTGGGAGAGAGGGAGAGAGATGGATGGAGGAAGGAAGGGAAGGAGGTAGGATGGTGCGGTGGTGATGTTGTGGTCTTGGTATTGGTGTTGTGGTAGGTAAGGTAAGTGAGTGAGTGAGGAGCTGTGGTGATGGGTGGTGGTAGGAGTGGTGGAAGTTATGTGTGGTAGGTTTGAGGGAGAGTGGAGTTGGGGTGTTGTGGTGGTGAATGAAGAGGTGTGGTGATAGGTGATGAAGATGGAAGGTTAATAGGTGCGATGTGGAGAAAAGATATGAAATGATGTGATGAAATATTCTGGATAATAAGACACTCGTTATGGTGTTGAGTCAGAAGTCATGATGTACAGTGCAGTGTGCAGTGGCAGTGGTGAAGACGTAAGTCGTGGCTAGATCTCCATAAGGCGGTGATGGCGGTAGGAGAGGTGGTGATGATGTGGAGTGTGAATATGGTGGAAGTGAGAATCTGCAAGTGAGAAGCGGCATAAGGTGGTAATGGAGTTAGGAGTGGTGATGATGTGGAGGTGTTGGAAATGGTGGAGGTGAGAAGCTGCAGGTAGGAGGCGTCGTGGCGATAACAAGAAGCAGGAGAGGCGTTGAAAGGAGTGTGTCAGTTCAATCTCCCTCCTGTACGTTCGGGGTCGCATTTCCTTTTTCATACGCGAGGGAGTCTAGAAATCATTGCCTCTCCGCTACTTTTTGCCGCGTCCGTCACCGTGGAAATGGAGGAGCGAAGGGAGCAGGGAGGGAGTGAGCCAACCAGCGCCAGGAGAAGTACGGAGGGAGAGTACAGAGGCAATGCTTAAATAGTACAGTGTGATATCATTTCATTAAGCAACTGACATGAGTAGGGATATATATACTCTCTCTCTCTCTCTCTCTCTCTCTCTCTCTCTCTCTCTCTCTCTCTCTCTCTCATCTCTCTCTCTCTCTCTCTCTCTCTCTCTCTCCGGCGCGGTGTATTGCAATTCAAATCAAATGATCACACAGCAGCAATCAGATCACGTCGCTAATTTGATGCGGGGCACCGAGAGCTTCAAACGAGAGGGTGTCACGCGCCACCAGCTGGCTCGGCTCACCTGTCTATTGTGTTCAGGTGGATGATGATGCTCTCTCTCCCTCTCCCTCTCCCTCTTCCTCTCTCTCTCCCTCTCCTTGTCGTGGATTCTCTTCTAACTGAATGATATTGCGCAAGTGTAAGATGATTTTTAAAGATGCCACACACAACAAAGGAGTAATGAAGAGTTGTAACTGTTTAATGCCTCCAATTTAGCTTGTGTTCGTGTTAGTCGTCCCTGGTTACTCAAATGAAGTACAATTAGGTGTCAGTATTATGCTTTCCAGCCACTGAGGGTATTGGTATGGTGCTGTTATCTAATCACTGGTGCTTAGAATTGCACATTAGGTAAAATATACACTCATTGAAACGTATATATTTTTATCCATTTCTTTTAGATTTTATGGATTGTGGATATAGGTAGGCATGATTTATACAGGGACTGCCACGTGTGCTTTTGATAGTTTCTTGCAGTTTCTCTTATTGTCTTATGTTCTTATGTTCTTATGTTCTTAATTACGATACTGGCATTTTCCACCACTCTGATATGGTAACTTTTCAGACGTGACTTTCTCTCATAATTACAGTTCATTCCCGCGCCGAGGTTGTTGCCAAGCGCACCCAATAAAGTTGTTGGCCAATTGTGTCCCAGTTTGAAAACTTTCTTCGAGCGGAAAATAGAAGATTTCAACTAAGTGCCACCCGGAAGTCTCCTTCAAGATAGAGAGAGAGAGAGAGAGAGAGAGAGAGAGAGAGAGAGAGAGAGAGAGAGAGAGAGAGAGAGAGAGAGAGAGAGAGAGAGAGAGAGGGGAAAAGAAGGGGGAGAAGGAGAAAATTAAAACATTGGAACATTAATCATCTTACAGTTCTTTCACGAATGAGATTTTTTTTTTTTATGCGGAAGTGAAAGGCGTCATCAGCGGCGGGACGAGGTGTTAGTGAAGGCAGCCTGCAGCAGCTCAGCCTGTGCCTTCACCCCCACTTGTCCTGCCGTGTTATGATCCCCGCGACCACTCGTGATGCGCCCTGTTTGTGCTGTGACTTTTTTTTTTTTTATTTCTGTCGCCTCAACTTCATCACACCACTTTCCTGTTTGCTGACCCAATGGACACAACTCTATCATTTTGCTTCATCATTATTTCTCTTACCCAGTAATGTGAGCCTCTCCCGTGCAAGTGTTTGCGTCGCGATACAAAAATAACCAAAGTAAAAACAGCCACAATAGTTAGCGGCTGATAAAATTTAATAAAATAATGTAAAAGAACACCGCCACTCGCGCCGCGTCGCCCTGACACTGAAACATGAGAGTTGTGTCCCCAGTAAATAGCGTTCATTAATTAACCCAATCCAAGTAACGATAACATAGTTTTATGCATTCTGTTGCTGTTCAGACTCAAATGGACTTTGTTTACACTCACTCTGTTTCCATAACAGTTCCCAAATTCCATTACAGAATGATACCATTCATTACTTCACCCGTTCATTCTGTTCTTCTAATTCAGCGTGATCGCTGGCCAACCTCAGGGCCGTGGGTGCAGAGACCGCAGCCCCGCCCCTACCTGGCGTGGGTCTCATACTTGTTGGCAAAGACCTTGTTCTTCCTGAAGGGATGCCGTCACCTGTCACTTGTCACCGCCACGCTGCTGCTAGCGTCAAGGGTCTTGCAGCGTAATCTGGCGACGTTTTCCAGGCAGCTGTACGCTGGCGTGAAAGATCTTCGTGGAAGTGCCGTGGGAAGTGTGTCTGTGAGGTAACGGTTGGCACTTCGCCTTGGCACAGGTACCGAGTGTGCTGAGTAGGCTTCATTTTCTCTTCCTTAGTGCCCCACTGGCGACGCACACCCATTACTGCGCCAGTCACCCTGAGCCCCTTGACGGCCAGCGTGGCAGTGCTCACACTGCCCCTTCTACGGGAGACTGTCACACTTCTTTCAGCACATTCAGTCCTAAAAGCGACGCAGCGCCACGCGTCATGGCTTCACTGCAGGATTTCATTTACTTTGTCTTTGCCTCGGCACGTAAATGTCAGGCGTAGGCTACCGCTGAGGGCGTGCTAGGAACAACACAGGGCACAGGCACCCAGCTCCCCTCTCCTCTTCCTCTTCCTCCACAAAGACCCAGCGTCCTTCTTTGACATTTTTTGCGCCTTTTTTTTTTTTTTCATTTGCACCCTTCCCTTACTCTTCCCCTTTGGTGCTAAGACTTAATTAAGCTGAATAAATAAGACCCCCTACATCCTTATCAAGTCCAGATGGCTGCCTAGCTGTCGGTGACGCAGCCCCGCTGTCTGAGGGAACA
>NC_087158.1:29392039-29439539 GCF_035594125.1 Scylla paramamosain | reverse complement strand
CTATCTATGCGGGTACTCACTGGTGGGGCTGGAGGAATGGTGCATGGTGCTCAAGACCACTTCGTCGTTAGTGAAGTGGTAGTGGCGGAAGGTCTCCTGCAAGTTGGGGTCCCGCTGCATGTTGAAGAGCGCTTCCTTGATGGCCTTCTCATACCGCCGCCGCTGGAAGGTGGAGTGCGGCAAGACCACGCCGATTGACAGGTTCTTCTTGTCACCCGGCTTGAGTCCATCCCGAGGCGTGGTGAGCTGCGGGGTGGACTTCCGCGTCGGGTGTTGTGAGCGCTGCCATGGCTGGGGATGGCGCTGCTTGGCCTGCTTGCGAGGGTACTGGCTGCCAGGCGGAGCGAGGGTGAGGGTGGCGACCACGGGACACCAGACACACCACCACCGCCGCCCTTCGCATCCTGCCCGCCTTCCACTCTCCGCTTCCTTCCCCTTTCTCCTCCTCCTCCGCCTCCTCCACCTCCACCACCACGATTTCCTCCTTTTTTTCCTCCTCCTTTCTCTCCTCCTCCTCCTCCTCCTCCCTCTCCTCCTCCTCCTCCTCCCCCTCCTCCGCCTCTTGTAATAGTCAGTCTCTCTTTATTCTTTTATTTTCCTTTGCACTCTTGTTTTCTTCCCGTCCTCGTGTTTCTGAGGTGGGCGGTTTCAATATTTCTTTATTTTCCTTATGTGTTGTCCTTACGTCTTAATCTGCTGGCGACACACACTTCACATCGCGTCACTCTCCAACCGCGAGGCAGTTACGTAAAGGACACCATCACGTGACGCAAGATGGACGAGGAAAAGAAAAACCGAACGAAAAATGACTGTCGCCACACACTTCCTCACTCAACAGACTTAGAGTAATGGGATAGAGGGTGAGGAATTATCTCTCTATCTCTCTCTCGCCCAGCTACAGAGTAGAGATTCCTCACACAACCACCGTGGAGGCTGAATCATCTACCACCTCCACCACCATCGCCGCCACCCCCGCCATCACCACCAGTGACACCATTGCCAAACATGTTAGGCGCTGTGTGTCTCCCGCGGCCTCACTGTGAACTGTAGCCCCCTTAGCTCCTCTCAGGCCGCCGGTGAAGTGCTTGGCGTGGCATGATTTGGCTTGACTACTGCTATAACATGTGGTATCACCTGTAGGGGCGCAGCACACTCCCCCACACCTCAGCACGCCAGCGCACTCCGTCACACACCAAGAGCAAAGGTTAAAGTTTTCAGTTTCCTTGGCAATACTGCAGTGTTATCGAATACCTTTTGTTTGTTATTTGTATCAAGTGTAGGTGATTTTTTTTCCTTTTTTTTTCGTTTATCTTTTTTTTTTTTTGCTGGATGCTCCTTATTTCTTTACATTTCTAGCAAATAGGAGTAATAATGTGGTATTTCCCTTCAATATATTTACGTTTATTTTCAGTTTCAAATTCTCACTGCTTCGTTTCGCTCAATCACGCCAAAATCACTCTGGAATGTGAACCTGATTATATATCATCTCTCTATCAGCTTTACACAATATTGAACAGCCTTTTTTATTATTATTTTTTTACCCCTCCTCCTCTCTCTCTCTCTGCCTCTCTCTCACTCACTCGCTCCTCTCTCCCTCTTCACTTTCGAGTTGCCAAGACAGTCCTTATCTCCCCCTCCTGAACGACACGTGACTTAGGGCGCAGCGTCCCCCGCTCTGACGGGCTCACTGACGGAGACCTTGTCGCCACCTCAGCCTGACGTCAAACCAAGTCACCTGAAAGAAGAGGGAAAGAATGATTGCAGTGCCTCCATTTGGAATGCTGGAAGAGAATGCATGTGTTACTTTTACCGATCTCTTCATCCTCTCATTTTCTTCTGTTTCTTTTCTTATCTGTCTGTTCCTTTCCTTATCTCATGCCATCCCCTCCTTTTATCTAATCATTTCGTTTCTGTTGCTCACTGCTTCGGTCTCGTATTGTTTGTTTCCCTGTTAGTAGATAACTTGTCTCTCCCTCCCTTCCGTCATCCTTTCTTTTCCCTCCCCCTTTCCTCCTTTTTCTCGTAATTTCCTCCCTTTCCTCATCCCTTCCTCATCTTTCCCTTCCTTTCCTCATTTTTTTTCCCTTTACCACCTCTCTCTCTCTCTCTCTCTCTCTCTCTCTCTCTCTCTCTCTCTCTCTCTCTCTCTCTCTCTCTCTCTCTCTCTCTCTCTCTCTCTCTCTCTCTCTCGATCAAACAAATGACTTCCCGCTGCCCCCTCAAAGTTCACTCTCCCCCGCACTCGAGATGCTCAGCTTACGTGGAGAGGTTCAGAGAGACGGAAGGATTGAGAAGAGGACGACGAGACACGCTAATGCAGGAAATGGATGGGAGGAAAAGACGGGGTACAATTGAGTGACAGTAGACTGGAAGGGAAAGAGAGGGACTGAGAAAAAGAGGATTAAGAAAGTAAATGAAGGAAAGGGGATGTGAATGGAGTAGAATTTGAGTGGTAGAAGAACGGGAGACTGGAAATTAAGTGTAATATAAAATTTAGAAGGAAAAAATGGTGAAAGACATACGTGATGGTGATAATGATGGTAAATGCGGAGGAATTCTAAGTGAAAAAGTAAAAATACATGTATAGAAACAGTGGAAATGCATTATAACCTAAAATTAAAAGGAAAAAAGGGATGAAAAACATAAATAATGAAAAACAGTGATGATAAAATAGAAAATAATTCGATATGAAAACAAAACAAGAATGCATATATAGGAAATTAAGAGTAAAATACGATAGGTAAATGAAAGAAAATTCTAATTAAGAGGAAAAGGTAAAAATAGTGACAAAACGAGATGAATGGAGAGATAATTGACATGATTATGAGGAGGAAGAATACAAAGACAACAAGACAGCGATACGGATCAGGTGTGTGTTGTTGAATAAAGAAGGAACAGAAAGAACACAAAGGAAACTAATGAGCATGAAGATGCGAATGTCGATGCAGAGAAAGAGAGGCAACAGGGAACAGAGAAAGGATGAAAGAGAAAGTGAGAAAGAGAAATGTAAATAGGGAGGCAAAAGAGGAGAAGGAGGAAGAAGAGAAAAAGGTGGAAAGAAAGAAGGAGTAAATGAAGACGACAGCAACGACGACGATAAAGAAGAAGAAGAAGAAAGAAACAACAAAACAACAACGACAACAACAACAACAACAAAGCAGGCAGGTCGTAAGAGAAAAGAAGGAAGGAAAGAAGAAAGGAAGAAAGGGAACCCACCTGCATGAATAAGGAATGAAAATGAAGGTGAAAAGAGAGGGGAAGAAGGGAAGGCGGGAGGGAGGGAAGGGAGGAAGGGAGGGAGGGAAGGGAGGGACTGATGGAGGTGTTATCTTCAGTGATGGACTTCTCTCACGTCGGTAAATCCTCAAGTGATATTCTGAGCTTATATTGCCAAGCCCGACCTCGGGGGAGCACCAGAGAGAGAGAGAGAGAGAGAGGAGAGAGAGAGAGAGGGAGAGAGAGAGAGAGAGAGAGAGAGAGAGAGAGATAGAGGGGGAGAGGGAAGTGTGCTTGTTAGGGTTTTCTTCCTTTGGGTATTTGTCGTATTACTGAAGACAAGAGAGAGGGAGAGGAAAGTGTGAGTGTGGTGTTCCTGTGAGGAGGAAAAATATAATGATGTTTTGTTGAAGGAGGAGGAATGTGAATGTGGGTGGAAAGTAATATAATAAGAAGAAGAAGAAAAAGAAGAAGAAGAAGAAAAGGAATAAGAGGAAGAAAAAGAAAGAGGAGAAACAGGAGGAGGAGGAGAAAAGTGATGATGGTAATGATGATGATTATTCTTCCGCTGTTGCTGCTATTACTACAATTATTGAAATTATTGTTTACTAGTGTTAGTAGTAGTAGTAGTAGTAGTAGTAGTAGTAGTGGTGGTGGTGGTGGCGGTGGTGGTGGTGGCAGTAGTAGTATCATCATCATCATCATTACTGCTACCATTACCGTCATTATCATTGCTGTTGTTATTAAGTATTATGACTTTCACTTTTATCACCATTATTATTATTGCCACTAGCACTGCATCACCAAACCATTGCGTCACTGACCTTGACCTTCCAAACACAGGCGGCATGAGAGGATGTAACACACACACACACACACACACACACACACACACACACACACACACACACACACACACACAGAGACAGACAGACACAGAGACACACGGACAGACCTTGATCACAACACGATAGAAACCTCCTAGCGCTGCCTCGCATTGCAAAACACAGAAGAAGGGAAGCGGTTTTCATCTTGCGTATTTTCTTTCTGGAATTTGTGTTTGATTTTTTTTTACTCTCATTTTTCCCCCTCGATCTTCTTTCAATGTTTGTCTTTCTCTGCCTCGTCTTCCCTTATGTTTAAAGAAGGACAAGAAAACACATGAATAGCTGTTTCTGTCTCATTATTTTTCTTCTTTCTGTATTTCTCTTGAATTACATAACTTTTTCTTGCCTTGTCTTCCTTAAATTTCGTCTAATATCTGTAGAAAGAGAAGAAAACCCCACAAACTCTCACTAATAACAACCGTAACAATAGTAATAATGACGATAATGCGAAACAATCTGGCGTGATGACAAGAACTGTGATGTAAATAGACAAAAATAACAATCTCACTCTAATTACTGTCACGCAAAGCTGTGTTTAGCAAGACTACGAACAGTACTGCCAATTAGCACCTTTGCTGCACCTTTGTTTCATGAGTCGGTTTTCAAGGTGTGTGTGTGTGTGTGTGTGTGTGTGTGTGTGTGTGTGTGTGTGCCCGTCTTTCTCATAATGAACAGTCGGACAGGTTAAGTATATCGGTGAGTGTTAGAGAGAGAGAGAGAGAGAGAGAGAGAGAGAGAGAGAGAGAGAGAGAGAGAGAGAGAGAGAGAGAGAGAGAGAGAGAGAGAGAGAGAGAGAGAGAGAGAGAGAGAGAAGGGGGGATAATTAATAGCGTTCATAGGCAGTTGTTCATTATGTCATCTTTTTCTCTCTCTCTCTCTCTCTCTCTCTCTCTCTCTCTCTCTCTCTCTCTCTCTCTCTCTCTCTCTCTCTCTCTCTCTCTTTCCTCTCAATCTCCTTATTAATGATGACTCGCAGCGGGACAAGAAAATATATTAGCTCTCATTGGTTTGAACAGCGGGGATTATCGGCTCCTCTATTTACCCCTTCATTATCCTTTATCCCTTATTCCCTTTCCTTTTATTATTATTCCCTCTTTCGTTATGATTAATCCCTTTTCCTTCTTTCTTTCATTATTCCCTTCTCTTTTATCATTATTCGTGTATTCTTCATCATTATTTCTCCTCCCTTCATATATTTTTTTTCTTGTTTTATCATTATTCTTTTATCAGTTTTTTTTTCATTTTCTTTTATGATTATTTCTTTATATTTCATCATTGTTTGGTAAATTTTGCTATATTTGTCAGTCTCTCTCTCTCTCTCTCTCTCTCTCTCTCTCTCTCTCTCTCTCTCTCTCTCTCTCTCTCTCTCTCTCTCTCTCTCTCTCTCTCTATTCATTCATTTCTCCCCGTGTTCAACTTTCTCTCCCTTCCCTCTCGTTTACTTCTCGTCACTTCTCCCTTCCTCTCTTCCCTCTCGCCTCTCTCACCTCAATCTTATTCTTCCTTCCTTCCTTCCTTTCCTCCCTCCCTCCCTCCCTCCTTTACTTAGTAAACTTCCTTCCCCTAACTTCACCTCCTTCAGTCCTTTCTCATTCACTTCATCCTGCCCTCCTCCCCCCCATTCTTTCTCTCTCTCTCTCTCTCTCTCTCTCTCTCTCTCTCTCTCTCTCTCTCTCTCTCTCTCTCTCTCTCTCTCTCTCTTCCTTTACGCTCATTTAATTAGTCTCACCTTGCCGCTTACCAATCACTACTTTAATCTCCCGCTCCTGATCCTCCTCTTCCTTCTCCTCCTCCTCCTCCTCCTCCTCCTCCTCCTCCTCCTCCTCCTCCTCTTCCTCCTCCCCTCGCTCAAGGACAAAGTTCATGAAGTTAGTGATTGTAATGAAATTAATTACTCGTGTGTAATGTGAAAGAAATCTGGGTCTTGCTTTTGACCTGAGTGGAGGGGGAGGCGGGGCAGGGGTGGGGCAGGGTTGGGGAGGAGGGGGGAGGCGGGCAAGAGTGGTGCAGTATTGAGGCTGATGTTGCGTGAAGGGACAGAAAACGTAGGGAGGGGCTGGGAAAGAAAACGTAGGGAGGGGCTGGGATAGAAAACGTAGGGAGGGGCTGGGAAAGAAAAGGTAGGGAGGGACTGGAATAGAAAACGTAGGGAGGGGCTGGAATATAAAACGTAGGGAGGGGCTGGAATAGAAAACGTAGGGAAGGTGCTTGATTGCTTTGTTGAGGAGGTCATTTTTTACTATGGTGTTGATGAGATGAATAGAAGATCAGGTATTTAATTAAACTGTTTCCTTAGATTTTTTTTTTTCTTGTCTTGTTTTTGTTACGGTGTTGATTAAGTGAACAGCAGGTGAACCGGTACTTAATTAAACGCTATGTCTTGTGTCTCTTTTTTTTTTTGTTGTTGTTTTTTCTTCTTTGCTTAATATGGTGTGACTGATTGCTTTGGTGGGAAAGTAGTTGATTAATTGTTTGCTCTTTTCTTGTTCTTTTATATTGTGTTTATTGGAGTTTTTTTTTTATTATGAATAGAGGGAGGGAGTTATTCTTGACTTAAGGAGGTCTTTGTATCCTGTTTCCAGTATTCTTTTCTTATAATAATTACTAGGGTTTTTATAATGGATTGAGAGAGTGAGCAATTTTTACTTTGAGAGTTCTTTTTTTTCCCCCTTTTTTTCCTGCCGTCTTATCAATACACCTCATTGTTTTATAATGGATGTGTGGCAGGAGTAGCTCTTTAGTTTAATTCTTTTTTTTTTGTGTTTTTCCTTAATGCCTGTTTATTGCACTCATATGAGGTCATGAATTGCATTAAACAGAGAGAATAATTGCATGTTTTTTTTGTTTTTTTTCTCTTCCATTTTTACTAGGCTTCATAACCCGTAGACATTCTTAGTACCTAAGGGAAGTGGCTTGGATCGTCTCTCCTCGTTTATTGATTCTCCTGAGTAAAAGAAAATCCCACGGCGTAATCCTCTTTAAGCTCGGTATTTTGAAGCTCTTTGGCTTCTCATAATGACTATTTTCAAAGGCCGCAGAGATGATTAGTCGGGTTACCGGGGACATCTTTTCCATTGGTGAGGTGGAATTCATGTTAAATTATCACAAGAATCACGAAGGCACTTCAAAACCGCACTTATTTATGCTAGATCCTGTTTAATGAAGTGACTAGTGGAATTATCTGTCTTATTTCTCAACTGGAGATGTAGAATCTTTGATAAATTATTAATGGAATCATGAGAGATTCAATATCGCAATAACTTCGACTACTTCTTAAATGAGATGATTTGTCGAGTTATCGGGGATATTTTTTTTTTCAATAAAGATGTAGAGTCCACGTTAAACTATCACCAGAATCATGAAGACACTTGAAAACCGCAATAACTTCTACTAGATCTCGTTTTAATGAAGTAGAAAAGAGAAGGCAACACTGAGGCTGCGACCTTGCGACTCTGGAGCTCTGATGATGAAGAATCCCTTTTAAATCATCTTTTAAAATCATGTAAACACTTGAAAAAAAAAAAAAATACCACATCGTGTTTTCATGGAGCAAAAACAAGACGGCGACACTGTGAAGATGCGACCTTGAGACTGGAGTTCTGTCTGCGGGGACGACTTTCTTCGGTATTCAAAGGGAGGTTTATTCGATATGCAGACTGACACAGCTGGCTGGGGAAAGAAGTGAATACGTGAAGCAGTGTTGGATTATCGGTGACTTCGTTTCTCTCTTCTTTTTTGTAGGTCGTCTTCAGATCATAGCGGAGTGTATGTATGTCTGTTTCAGTGTTTCTGTTAGGGGGTTAGATGCTGTTTAAAGGGGATTGGAACGTCTAGCTTGGTTTTAATGTTGTTTTTTTTTTATTATTATTATTATTATTATATGTGTGTGTGTGTGTGTGTGTGTGTGTGTGTGTGTGTGTTATAGAGACAGGTCAAAGGGGGAAAGATATGTATTAAATAAAAAGTCTACACAATATCCCGTGTTTGTTGCTGTTGTTGTTGTTGTTGCTGTTGTTGTTGTTTTTACGAGTACCTACTTGTTTTTTCTGATATTAAATTCCTTTGTGCTTATTTATGGTTTGGCTCATCCTTTTTATTTATTTTATTTTTTTTTTTTTGTCCACTCTTTGTTGTTAATTTCTGTCGTTATTCATCTATTTATATATATTTTTCTTTTGTGTTCTCGTTTTTTTTTCCCGGTTCTCTTTCTCTTCTATTCTTCCTCGTCATTCATTCAATCATCACGTTTTTCTAGCGTTCTTTTCTCTCTTTACTCCTTCCTTTCATCCTTATCTTCCCTTCACATCACCTTTTTCTTTCACATCTTGCCTTCCTCAATCCCTCAGTCTCCCTCTCCCCCCTCCCTCTCCCTCTCTCCAAGTCTCCTATCACCAACCTGAACCACACAGCATCATGCAAACGACATCCTTGAAAACTTGTCCCCCTCTCTAATTTCGCGCCACCTCGATATGTTCAGTTGGCCGCGTTATCGCCGCTGTAAATATTTATGCCAAGTGATTCCGTGGATCGTGGCAGAGGGTCGGAAGCGCCACTTTCAGCCCTTGATTCCCCTGGCACTGGAGTCCTCGTCGAGCGCTGCAGTCAGTGTCCGCCTCTCCTTACTCCGTTGCTAATGTTTCTCTTACGTTTCCTTGTAGCTCTCTCTGTCCGGTGCTCAGAAATGCTTTGCTCTCTCGACACGACTATTTTCAAAGGCCACGGTGATGATTAGCAAGGTTCTCAAGAGTGTTTCTCCTGTTTATAATGTTTATGAACCTAACGAATGAAACTGAAGGGAGAATCTCTACATTTTTCAAGTTTTCACTTATTACTCATAGAATAAAAGGAAAAAAAACTGTTGTGGTTATTTATTCTACATATATACTTAATCATCACCGTTATTATTATTACTATTTTTGAATGGCGGGATGATAGGCAATGGGGCGCCGTAAAACATACACGGGGCGCTGCCATCCATTAGCAGGTCATCAGCACATGTTGATTAAGAGAGGCGATAAGCGCAGGATTCGTCATGGCCACGCCACACCAATGCCGCCGACCACTGCTGTTATTAATGAGGCTAATGATGAGATGAGCTGCGTGATGATGATGATGATGGATAGTGGTGATTCAGGTGGTGGTGGTGGTGGTGGTGGTGATGATTATGATGATAGTAATAATAATGGTAATGATAATATAGTAATAATATGAAGATAGTAAGCAATTTTGCATAGTCCTTTTGACTAATTTCTTTATGAACTAGTACCTCAATGGGCCTTTTTTCTTCTTTTGTTCTTCCTTTATATTGTTCATATCCTGAGCCCGTCTTACATTAAAAAGAATAGTAGTAAAAGTAGTAGCAGTAGTAGTAGTAGTAGTAGTAGTAGTAGTAGTAGTAGTAGTAGTAGTAGTAGTAGTAGTAGTAGTAGTAAAAGTAGTAGTAGTAGTAGTAGTAGTAGTAGTAGTAGTAGTAGTAGTAGTAGTAGTAGTAGTAGTAGTAGTAGTAACATTCCCTCCATTTCCAGCATTTTATGAGCAAATTTATATAGTACATGAATATAATGTACTGTATATACTGCACATAAAAATATAACATATCTACATAGCATATATACAGCGCACTAATATCATGTCTATCCACGCATCACTAAAAATAAAAACGACGATAATGACACAAATAATAACAGTAATAATCATAATAATACTAATAACATAACACTAATGGCAGTAATACACAAATCCACCGCTCGTTCATCCATCCATCCATCCATCATGTAACTTTTTTCTTTCTCACCTACCCGCATTTTTTCCCACGCGGTTAGTTAATACGAAAGAGTAATAAATTTAGCGCGAGTCATATCGGTGCAGAGTTAATACAAAGGCGTGTTTACCTGCTCGCATCGCCTGACGGGGAGATGGGACTCAGCTGCCGTGTTTACCGTGACGTTTATTTCATCCCAGTCACTGAAAACCTGTCCGCCAGACTCCCCCGCCATCAGACCAAATTGACTCGAGCATTAAGGGAAAATTGATGCTCTTTATCTCCCTCTCTCTCTCTCTCTCTCTCTCTCTCTCTCTCTCTCTCTCTCTCTCTCTCTCTCTCTCTCTCTCTCTCTCTGACCTTGAGTTACGTAAATGTAGCTTAGACAAAGGAAAAAGAAAAAGAAAAAAGAGGAAAAGGAAAGATTCTCTCAAAAAGAAAAAAGAGGAAAAGGAAAGATTCTCTCTCTCTCTCTCTCTCTCTCTCTCTCTCTCTCTCTCTCTCTCTCTCTCTCTCTCTCTCTCTCTCTCTCTCTCTCTCTCTCTCTCTCTCTCTCTCTCACCTGTAGCGTTCTCCCACTTGCCTTCTTCAGTAAAAGTTGTAATGGCGACAATTTTAACCAAGGTTGAGGACGAGGACTAAAAGTTGTAGTGGTAATAATTGAAGGAACGAGAAGGTTGAGGACGAAGGGAAGGCAGGATGGCAGAGGACGGGAGGGCAATGATTAAGGTAAAAGAAGATCAAAGTAATGAGATAAATCCTTGGCAGAAAACACCATTAGTAGGATCAGCAAAAGGCAACATCAAATGCGCATTTTCATAGACTGAAAGATGATGAGGGAAAAGTTGTAAGGAGACTAAGAGGAGGAGGAGGAGGAGGGACACAAACAAACACAGAGGAAAAAAACAAACAGTAGGATCGTGAAACACAAAAGAACACAAAAAAGAACAGAATAATAACTTAGAGGAACACAAAGAAGAACGAACAACAGTAGCAACAATAACATACTAGTCAATGAACACAAAGGAAAATACTACTATATAGAAACAACACAAAATGAATGCAAAGGAAGAATGAACAAGAGTGACATATGAGGAACACAAAATGAAGAAGAAACAATAAATACAGGAGGAACACAAAGGAACCCAAAAGAAGAGCAAACAGTCGCAGATCTGATGGCCCTCACGAAGATGCTTGTGATAAAACTGCCTACTAAAGAGTGAGAAACATAGAATAGTAAAGACGAAGACTTCTTCCGACCAATTATAGAAAGGGAGGGGGAGGAGGAAGAGGATGACAGAGGACAAAGAATAAGAGAAAGAGGGAAGAGGAAGATACTGGATAAATAAGAAGAGGTAGAAAGAGAGATCGAAGAGGAAATAAGGAAAGGAGAAAGAGAAGGTGGACGAGGTCAGAGAGAGAGAGGAGAAAGGGGGCACGAGGATTATAGAGGTCAAAGAGGAGGAGAGAGAGAGAGAGAGAGAGAGAGAGAGAGAGAGAGAGAGAGAGAGAGAGAGAGAGAGAGAGAGAGAGAGAGAGAGAGAACAGAGAGAGGTCAGAAGGCATAGAGGAGGAGACGGAGAAGAGAGGTCAAAAGCCAAAAAGGAGATGATGGAGGAATGTGAAAAACAAGTGAACCAGGAATGCTTTTTTACTCAAAAGTGATGATAATAAAAGTGTTTGAGTTACGAACAAGATAAAAATACAGAAGCAATATGAAAGTTGAGGTAAAACAGAAAGGAATGTCTGCAAACTAATTAGTAGAGGATACGAGAAACAGAAATGAAGAAGAAGAAGAAGAGCAGGAGGAAGAGGAGGAGGGAGAAGAAAAAGAAGACGAAGAATTTGACGAAGAAGAAGAAGAAAAGAGAAAGAAAAACAAGAAGAGGAGGAGAAGGAAAGACAAGAAGAGAAGGAAGAAGTAAAATAAGAAAAAGAAAATTAAGATGAAGAATAAGAATAAGAACAAGAATTTACATTGTACAAAATTAATGAGAAATACCTTGTATCCTTAATGGAGAGAAACAAGGATCAGATCAGACAGACAGAGAGAGAGAGAGAGAGAGAGAGAGAGAGAGAGAGAGAGAATATCCGCTTTCCAGGCCGGTGCGTAAACAAGTGTGTCATGGAGGGACGGTGCTTTTACCTTGGGACAGGTGACTCAGGTGGGCCCAATTAGGTGTGTTGGGACCGCTCGCCTCTATACGACCCCTCCAAGACCAATTACCGGCTAAATTGACTTGTGTGAGTGTTGCTTGACGCGTGTGCCGGGCAGGGGGCCGTGTGTGTGTGTGTGTGTGTGTATGTGTGTGTGTGTGTGTGTGTGTGTGTGTGTGTGTGTGTGTGTGTGTGTGTGGAGGTAGTACGCTTAAAGGTGACTCTCCATAACTTCACTCTTAGTTTTCATGACACACTCAGTTTCCATGACACATTCACTCTTGATGACTTCACTCATTCTTCCTGGCATCACTCAGTCCCGGTGTTCATTAGTGTCTCATTGGCCTCGTCTCCCCTGGCAGGTCATCCAGCGCATTACACTTTCCACAATGGGCGTTTTATCCTGCCCCCCCCCCCAAAAAAAAAGGAACCTTCATCTCATTACTAAAAGCAACTCAATTTGGTCTCTTTTTTACGTGAGTCAAACATGTAACTCGGCCGTGAACGTGCCTCAGCAATAGGTGTTTAAATTCTGTTGGAGAGTTTATGGGGAGAAGTGTGTCAGTTTCAGTCCATGATCTTTCGAAGTCTTTGTCATGCTCACGGACATTGCAGAGCTTCATGTTAATGATTCCCAAACATGAAATTGAATGTTACGTTTGTAGACTCAGTGGAAAGTGTTGAGTCTGATCCTAAACATCTCTACACCTCAGTCTGTGTACAGCATCCTGACGTTTTACTTTTGTTGGGCCACGAGATTGACCAAATTTAAAAAGAAACGTGATATTTAAGTTTAATGTTCCTAGGAGTCCGTTGGCATCCGCAGCCACATCATCTGAACGGAAGTTTCAGTTTTAATTAAGACCTCGCCCTGTGGTTGTGGAAGAAGTCACATTATAAGTCCGTCTTTCCTTTGGAGTTATTGCGCAGAAACATTTGTGGTCAAAATTTTGTTTAGTGGGTCCAGTTTCTTTAATTAAGATTGCGAGTAAGAGGAAGACGGAACGATAGAAACAGAAAAATGTATATAATCCCTCCTTTCATCTGACTCTTGTTAGCCTCCAGTGACGTTCTTAACTAGTAATTGAATCAGTAATTGGCTCTTTATCGGTCAAGTTATTCTTAATGAGGTACAGCCGTGAGCCCCCTCGCGCCCCTTGATCTCACCCGAGCAGCCTTCCAGCGCCGGCACTGTTTGCACCCAATACCGATTTCACCCATATAAAGGATTATAGTCTTGTGATTCACTAATGCGTTGTCATTTGGAATACAGTGCTGCACGGCTTCGCAAATGACGCTGAAGTTAATGGAGTGTTTCGCTCAAACGGCAGCGTGTTATCCACCCAGTGATACGTGTAACACAAAGCCAATATATTGCCCGCATTGTGTGTCCCTGCACTGCCATGCTTGCCTTGTTGCTCTTTTGCCGACACCTGCTTTGCTTATCAGTGCAGTCACGGTCACAAGCCACGTATTGTATGCAGTTCAACACCATCGTGTTTAATTTGTTTCTCTCCATCACGCGTCCTTTCATCTACTGACACTCTTACAGAACCAGAGAACTGATAGACTGTAGCCAGAGCAGGGAGCTTATTATTGAAGGGAAACGCTAAACACAGTGAATATGAATGTTACTTGACTTTTGTCCTTCACTTTGCCTTACATACTTTATTACTGATACCCACCTTGTCTGTCCCGGTGCCGCCCTGACTCCTGCACCGACACAAGAGCAGGGATGGAAGCGCAAGGGACAAGGTGGCCGGGTGACAGCTGTTCTTCCTGTCTAAGATTCCCGCACAGGCTACATTAGTTACATTAGGACCGAGAACTGACACAGAAGTTGCTGTCCTGATGCCGCCCTGCCTCCTCCTGTACCGACACCAAAGCAGGGAGACAAAGAGACTAGGCGGCCACGTGACAGCTGTTCCACCTAAGATTCCTGCACAAGTGACATAAGTTACGTTAGCAGGGAGAACTGACACGGAAGTAGCGACGTCAACAACATCATTGCCACCAACTTCCCCAAGCCAGGGTGTGCTAAATGATTTCGTACCTCACGTTGATAATTATCGTACCGAGAGATCAAACCTTGCCGGTGTGGAGTTGTGGAGAGTGTAGTGGCGTAGTGTCCCAGGAGAGTAAGTGTGTATTAGTGCAGCACAAAAAAAGGGTGTAATTATTATGCTGATGCTGCCCTAGAGTGACGTCACGATGACCAATATCAACTGTCACCTTTTTTTTTTTTTCTATATAATTGTGTGGTGTTAAATATTATGTCGCGAGCATCCTGTCCAAATGTTCGAATACAAATACCAATACATCGATTTCGAATAACAAGAACTGAAGTGCAAAATACAAATACTATTCTAAAATTATGACTTTTTAAATATTCGATCTTTGTGCGTGCGTGTGTGTGTGTGTGTGTGTGTGTGTGTGTGTGTGTGTGTGTGTGTGTGTGTGTGTGTGTGTGTGTGTGTGTGTGTGTTGGTTATTTATTAGTTTCCCGCTTAATGGTTTTTGTGCGATAATTGGTTTCCTTGTTTATTAGTAATTAATTTACAGCAATAGAATACATTAACGTTCTATTTTGTTTTCCTTTATTTTCAAGTCGGCGTGCATTTATTTATCCCACGGGCTCTCCACATCTCCAGTTCCTCCATCCCTCCACACTGCCTCTCTGACATTCACCCTCCCTCCTTCCCTCCCTGTCTTCTTCCCTCTATTCTCAAACTTCCTTCCTCCCTCTTCATTCCTCTTTATCTCTCTTCCTTTATTCCAAAATCTCTTGCTCTTCATCGTTATTAATGCATTTCCTTTCTCCCTGCTTTAATATCCCCTTTCTATCTTCGTTCTTAGCATGGAGGATAAAAAAAAAAACCGGAATAATAAGCATGGAGGAGGAGGGAGAATACACGCAGGATAGGATAGACAAGAGTGGAACAAGCTAGGATAGACACAGGCATCAACGTGGACACAAGTGACTGCGTGGGACGTGAGGCGGTGGGCTCGTAAGAGGAACACACCGGCTGGCTATCACGTGAAGGCTTTAGTTTGTCCTTCACAGTGTCGTTTGTTATACCCAGCAGGTGTGGTCCGCGGGATCTGGTGAAGCCCTTTATCGGTTCATGGCAGCGGTGGTAGTTAGCAGTGGTGGCGGTGGAGTAGGACACGAAAGGGCCTTTGCTACCTGCCATACTATACACAAGTCCCCACTGCACCATGTATAGTGTATTGGACGAAAACTGGTGATTCTGAAGTGCTCTGTACCTCAGTTGCTTTATTTTTTTAAGGGTTTTGTGATGTGTGTATTGTGCGTAGTGGAGGCATCGACCTGTAAATCACCTTTTTTTTTTTTTTTCAATCTCTTTATTCTCGTATGTACTTGTGTGTGTTGGGTGATGGAGGTAACTGCACCATTGTCAGGAGAGAGACGGGAAGGTTTATGGGGAAGGTGAAGTGTGCAGTATGTATGTATAGCGGGGTGTGTGTTTGTGTGTGTGTGTGTGTGTGTGTGTGTGTATGTGTGTGTGTGTGTGTGTGGAAGACTAGTGCACAGCGGCAGAAATATCACACCACAACTGACCTGGAAATGACGAGAAGGTTTATGTACACACACACACACACACACACACACACACACACACACACACACACACAGCAGACAAGCTGATAACTGCATTGCATCTTAGAAGGAGAGTAAAGGAGCGAAGATAAGATTCCGAAAGGAAGGTGAGCTGCAAATGACACACTCTCAACCACCGCCACCAGTCTCTCCCTTCCTTGCAGTATTAAAGGAGCCATGTTGGGAACCCACCCCGCTCCGTAATGACGTAACGGCATACATTAGCTGAAGGCTGATCCGAGAAACGCCCTTTAATAGTGAGCATCGGCCGAGGCGAGACGAGCGAGTGTTCGAGAGAGAGAGAGAGAGAGAGAGAGAGAGAGAGAGAGAGAGAGAGAGACTCGTCTTTCGTCAGAAATTATCAGAATATGCGGGCTTAGTCATAGTCAGTAGTAGTTGTAGTAGTAACAGTAGTAGTGGTGGTAGTCGTAGCAGTAGTAGCAGTAGTAGTAGTAGTAGTGGTAGTAACAGTAGTAGTAGTAGTAGTGGTAGTAACAGAAGTAGTAGTAGTAGTAGTAGTAGTAGTAAAAGGGATTGTATCATCATTATTCTTGCTCTTACGATCTAAAAATACGCGTTCCCATATTCCCCACGCCTGGCGCAAGGCGGCTGAGGAATGAGAATGAAGGTTTGGAGGCTCTCGGGACTCTGTGTTTGCATAAAGACGAAGAAAAAGCGTAAGGGCTGTTTACCTACATATTCTTGCATATCTTTTACTTTTTTAGCCTGAGTTTATAGAGCAGTACCTAGAAACTCACTCCCTAAACAAGTTAACATGAATATAATCTCATTTGAGTACGAAGGATAACATTGTAAGAGTACATAAGAACATAAGAAAATAAGGGAGGCTGCAAGAATCTATCAGGCCAACACGTGGCAATCCCTGGATGAAACACACCTACCTATATCTACCTATCATCCCTATCCATAGATTAACGAAGTAACAACACAGTGACTGGAAGACTTCAAGACGGAGCACGAGGCTGGCAGAGAGTCAAGAAGCTTCAAGAAAATATAGACACCGCCATGGGGACTCAATCTGGCAGCAGCTGGCGGAAGGGAGACAAGTGAGCCAATATTATTAACGCCATCACTGAGGAAACAAGCGTGTAAGCGTGTCTTCCGGACCAGCCGTATGAAGTATTCCTACACATCCATGCTGAATGCTGCGGAAAAAAACTCACTACCCGTTGTATTTTGCTTCCTCACACTCCCGCTGAAAAGGAGCGTGTGTATAAAGCAGAAAATCATTTTGCTTCCATAACGGGCAAAAATTATACTTCACCATTTAATGTGCCGGTGTCCACGTGAGGCGGAAGCTGGCGGCGGGCGGACCGTGGGGTTGGTGCAAAGGGCGCCGCCGCTGGGGGGAGGAGCTGCATGATATTACTTGGACGGCAGCTGCTGCTTTTAATTAAACATATTCAATGAGTTATATTAACTTGCCTGCGCGGTTTGACGTATTCTTTGTGTTCGGCTTATTAAATAAAAAAAAATAAAAAAAACTAATGAAGTGTCTTTTCTCAATGTAGTATTCATATCTGATACACAATCTAATAAGGAAGTGGATTTTTATTGTATCCTCAACGTTCTTTTTCATTACAGGGATTTTCTGCCGATGTGCCTCAGCCTGTTTTATTTGAATCTATTTTTATAGTTGTTTATCGTTTTACATGTGAGTGAATCCAGCAAAGGCCACGAAAATTAATAAAAAAAATGTTTTACAGTTTATCCATTAAGAGATACGATTTTTCTTGCAATATTTGCTATTTATTCTTGGTTTTCCTCAGAGAGAGAGAGAGAGAGAGAGAGAGAGTTGAGAATCTTGGAAATTAAATTCCGAAACACAAGAAAAACAAGGAAAGGAAAATAAAATCAGAAAAAATAAATAACTCCCTCGGCCTCCATGTTTACCGAGAGGAAGCGAGAGGAAAAGTTGAACTCATCAAAAATTCCTTTGAAATTAATTATCCTTTTTGCTGTAATGAATTTTCGAATCAAAGGGAAAAAATAGAGGTAAAAATAGTAGCCTGAGTCAAACTTCCCGCGGGGCGCCAGCAGGACTGTCAACAAACTCAGAAAGTACAGCGAAGATATTAGAGAGATACTGAAGTTTTTTTATTCTTATTATTTTTAAGATATTTCCTAAAGATTACGATTCATAAAGTGTTTTGCCTTGACCTGACCTCTTTGAATGACAGATGATGATGGGGATACTACTAATGCTAATATTCTCTCTCTCTCTCTCTCTCTCTCTCTCTCTCTCTCTCTCTCTCTCTCTCTCTCTCTCTCTCTCTCTCTCTCTCTCTCTCTCTCTATCATTCGTACGTTGTCATCTTGTCTTTGTCTTTTATTTTATCTCAAATATTTTTTTTCTATTTTTTTCTTATTCTTTTACTCCATCTTACTTTCTTGATGCTTCATTTCCGCTTTCTTCTCCTTTTCCTACTACTACTACTACTACTACTCTTACTACTACTACTACTACTACTACTACTACTACTACTACTACTACTACTACTATCACCACCAAACCCTATCCCTATTACAAGACTGCTATTACTTCTTCCTTATCCCAATCATTCCCCTCCTCTTCCTCTACCTCTTACTCCTCTTCCTCTTGTCAGCGGCTAGACAGGTGTTTTCCCTCTTCCTCCTCCCCTCATCATGTACCCAGATGCTGATTCCCATTCCCTTCCTGCCCTTCCCTCATCTCTTCCTTATCCTTCCCCCTTTCTGTCTCCCGCTGCCAGTAAGCAGAGTTGTACTTGAAAACTACATCACGGAGAACCTCATTACTAGTAGATGTAAATAGTTTAACTCTTTTCCATTAGCTTGTTTGGGCGTGAGGGGAGGTCGTTTGAGAGAGAGAGAGAGAGAGAGAGAGAGAGAGAGAGAGAGAGAGAGAGAGAATGTATTTGTTTATTCATATCGTCTACTTGTTCTTCATTATCTTTTTTCTTCTTTTCTTTCTTTCTTCCTTGTTTCCTACTCTATGTACTTTTTCCTGCCTTCTCCTTCCTTTTTATCTTTTCTTTCTTCTCTCCTTCCTATGTATGCACCTTTTTTTCTTATTTTTTTTCCTATTCTTCCAACTTTCATTTCTTTCTTCACGTTCTCTTTCCTTTATCCCTTTCTACCTTCCTTCCTTCCTTCCTTCCTTCCTTCCTTCCTTCCTTCCTTCATGGCATTCTCCTTCCTTAATACTACGCTTGCTTTTAAAGTTTTCCCTTACTTTCCCTCACTTTCCCTTCCCTCTTTCTCTTTCTCTACCTCTCTCACCCATGTTCTCTCTCTCTCATCACACCATTCAACCTTCCCTTTCCTCTCTGCCTCTCTCACTCCATACCCATCTTTCTCTCTGCCACATCCATTACTCCTCTACCGTTCCCACTCTTTCCCCTCACTCTCCCTTCCTCACTCTTACTCTCCTCTACCATTTCCACCTCCCTTCCTCACTCCCTTTCCCTCACTCTAGTTCCTTCCTATTTCCCCGCCTGGTCCTCTCATCTACTCCCCTCACCTACTCCCCTCCCTTGCCTCTCTCTCGCCCCTCGCGCCAGTACCACGAATATTACATAATCTTGGAGTGTCGCAGCGACGGACCTGAAAACTGTCTCCCGCGTGGCCTCAGTTTATATTTTGTTCAGGAAGGGACGAGGGAAAGAAGGTCGAGAGTAATACGAAGGAAGGAAGAAAGGGAGGAGGATTGGGTTTATACGGAAAGGGCTGGAGGAGAAGGAAATGCTGAGAAAATAGGAAGGAAGGAAGGAAAGAAGGATGGCGATGTGAGACTGATGAGAAAGGGAGGAATGAATGAATGTGGGAAGGATGGAATCAGGAATGAAGAGCGAGGCAGTAGAGCTGAGAAGAAAGCGGACAGTCTCTCTCTCTCTCTCTCTCTCTCTCTCTCTCTCTCTCCAGGAATTCGAACCTTGACCATCTTAGTTTTGAGACAAGCACTCTAACCACTCTGCCACCAAGCTCGTTTGTATCTATTCATACACTACCTGTGTCTACCTGTTTAATTCATCTACGTGCTTGTCAACAGATAACATGTGTAGTATAAACGATATGTACTTTTATGTATCTATCCATATAATCAAGTATTTATTCATGTGATTTATGTATTTATATATGAATCAATCCTTATAATGTAGAACAACGCATTCAAAACACCATATCTCACTTTACAGATGGAGAGAAATAACAAAAAAAAAAAAAAAGGAACTAGGGAAGGAGAGCGTGATTCTAAGAAGAGAAGGAGAAAAAATCGTAAGGAGGAAGTGCAAGAAACTACATGAAAGGAAGCGAGATAATGGAAGGGCGAGGAGAAGAGGAACAACCCGCGCCGGTGAATAGCCAGTAATGGAGGGGTGCCAGCAAAAAGGCAAGCGGCGGATGAATGGCATAGCAAGGTGAGTAAAAGGCGTGATTCGTCCGAGGGAAGGTATGTCCAGAGCTCCGCCAGTGATGTGATGGAAGACTGTGTGGGCGGCGCGAGAGAGAGAGAGAGAGAGAGAGAGAGAGAATGTCAATAGTAGAGTGGCTTCTTCATCTTCTTCGGCCTCAGAAAAATGAATCGCAAAATGTCTTGTAATTATGTGCCATCTATTTTCAGAATGACCATAATTTGCGACCTGCTTTTGTGTCAGTCTAATGTTGGACGGTAGGAAATTTTGACTTTGTTTCCTGTTTTACTCTCTTTTACTTTCTCTAACATTTTCTACTAGTTTTTCACATAATGTCTTTTTATTTTCTTACTTTTTCTTTCACTTCAAATAACTTCCTACCTCAAGTTCCCATTCTTTTCTTTCCTTTACACTAAGAACTCCATTACACGACAGCCTAACGCAGTACTAAAGAGGAGAAAGTTTCAGATATTTTTTTCCTCTCTACATATACCAAGATTCAATTATATACCGTGTTCTGTGTACCATTTCCTGTTGTGGCAGAGGAGGAAAAGTTGCAGGCAGGAATCAGTCAGGTTAATGAGTGGCATCGACAGCTCTCATTGGGGAGGCGCCCGTGAGTTGCTTGCCCCGCCGCCCCGCCGCTGATGCATTGCTTTCATATGTGCTCGTGTGCTGCCCTTGTATTGTTCCCGGTAACTGTTGTCGGTTAAGAGAAATTACCTCCTTTTTCACCATTCTTTACTTGTATTCTTGTATTCTTTCATTCATTTTATTTATTTGTTTATATCTGCATTATTGTTGTTGTTGTTGTTGCATTATTGTCATTATTAAGTGTGTGTGTGTGTGTGTGTGTGTGTGTGTGTGGTGCCGTGCTTTGGCCGCGAATGGGTTGCTGTGTGAATTAGTGTGTGGATGGATGTTTGCTGGGTGGAAGTAAGTCAATGGGTGTGTGTTTGAATGGATGTGTGAATGGGTAGATGCAGTGATGTGTGGATAAATGAATGGGTGAATAGATGAATGGGTCGTAGGTATGTGTGTGTATGTGTGTATGTGTATGCATGCTCCCTTTCTCTCTCTTCCTCTCCCTCTTGTGTTCTGACGGTGCGCTGGTCTCTGCTTCTCTTGTCTTGATCGTTATTCACAAGCCATTCCAGTGGTCATATTTTTTTTTATTTTTTTCACGATGGAGTTAAAGATTCCATGTTAAAATATCACTGGAATCATGGGAACAATACTGAAAGCCGCTACAACGTCTAAGTCATGTCAAAAATCCAGGTTAGACGCGGAAACATTTACGAACTCAAACAGTGAATGATAAACTGCATAAGTACAAACATGCATTTCACGTATAGTTTGAAGTGTTAATTTAAAATGCCATAAGCACCAGGGAGACACTGAATCTAATACAATGAAAAGAATACTTCTCTGTAATTGCAGGGCTGCTGGCTCCGTTGTTTTTGTTTTTTTTTATAAAGAAAACTAAACGCTAGAGAGACTTGGCATCTGTTTACTTCGTTTTCTTCAGTTAGGAGGAAGAAAGATTGTTATCTGTATCAGTTTCTATTATTTGATTTTGTTTGACCTTCTTAGACTCTGAATAGATTGTGCACTGGGCTTGAGAAAGAAACAATGGTGGCAAGGCTTGGAAACTCGATCTTGGTGGAGGAACAACGGGGTACGGAGAAACCAGAGACTGTTCTGTGCTCTCAACACAATTAATCTTAAAATAAACAGGAGGAAGAAGCGTGCTACGTTTTTCCTTTCAAGCATGTAGATCAAAACTTAATTAATTCATGGTAAAAGTTTTCTTTCATTAGTTGATATTGATTCCATTTCCTATAAAGTTCCTTCCATTGTGAGAGTGAAGCTACGTAACGAGAGAGAGAGAGAGAGAGAGAGAGAGAGAGAGAGAGAGAGAGAGAGAGAGAGAGAGAGAGAGAGAGAGAGAGAGAGAGAGAGAGAATCAGAGAACAGAAGAAAAATGGAGTCAGTGTGCTGTCAAGGAGCCTATAGACAAGAGTGCCAACGTTATACTATCAACAACTGACGCTTGTGTACATAATTAGTGACTTTTGATTGAGACAAGACGACAAGAACACCAAAACAAAGCGCTCACATGACGCAGCTTGATGACAGAAAGGAGAGGCACCAGTCACTCCACTTCACCACTAAAATAAACGCCTCATCAATCAATATGCAATGTTATCGAGGTGCTGATGTTTGAAGGCACCGCGTGAACATGGCCCGTATGCTGAAACACTTGTGCTGCATCCTTACTACATTCAAGAGGCTCTAGTTGAAGTGACACTGGTTTTTAAGGGTGTTTTTTGTGGCTCTAGTGACAGATTAACAAGATTTCTACACTATTAACAGGAGAAACACTCTAGAGAACCGGACTCTAGTGACAGATTAACAAGATTTCTACATTATTAACAGGAGAAACACTCTAGAGAACCGGACTAGTTATCTCTGTGGCCTTTGAAGATAGTAGGGGTGAGAGCAAAGCGCTTCAGAACACAGTTGTCTCCTTTGTTCGTGGTGGTATTTCTCGGCTAGCGACTGACGTACTGAAGTATTTTACGAGTGAAAAGGCGAGTGAATGCCTCATTTAGAGCACGCGCCATCATCCTGGTAATAGGGGTTAACTCGCCACTTTCCCGCCTCGTCTTTGGAAGGAGTTTGAAAGGAGAACAGATTGCAAGCGACGAACGTACTGAGGAAAGGATAGAAAGAATGAAAGGAAGAAGAGATGAGGTGTAGGTAGGTAGGTAGACGCTGACACACACACACACACACACACACACACACACACACCTGGCTCTTCATAAAGATGCTGATTATTCAAGTATCTGAGAATCTTACCACCTGAGACCATTAATTAACGCGAAGGGTAAACACTTCTTGCCTCCTCTCTCTCTCTCTCTCTCTCTCTCTCTCTCTCTCTCTCTCTCTCTCTCTCTCTCTCTCTCTCTCTCTCTCTCTCTCTCTTGTTTTCTTACTTCTTTTATCCTTTCAAATGTGTCTATTACATTTTATTTCTTCTTTTCTTATTGACTTTTCTCGTTTTTTTGCTAACATTTACTTCTATTATGCTACTACTGCTATTACTACTACTACTACTACTACTACTACTACTACTACTACTACTACTACTACTACTACTACTACTATTACCACCACCACCAACAACAGCAACAAGAAAACCACCACCACCAGGCACACCATTCATACCTGTTCTATTAGTCCTCTCCATTCTGCCTCCTGACGCGCCGAGTGAAGGATGGGTAACGAGGCTCAGGTACTGTAATTGGCAACTAATGAGCCGGCAGTGCAGGTGATGTCCAGGTGTACCGCACTGCTCGCTATGATATTGACGAGGCGCATTCAAGGTGAGGAACGGGAGAGCAGGTATGACTGGGTGGGTGGGTGGGTGGGTGCGGATTAAGTGGTGGTTGTGGTAGTAGTAGTAGTAGTAGCTGTTGTTGTTGTTGTTGGTGGTGGTGGTGTGGTGATGGTGTGGTGGTGGTGGTTGTGATGGTGATGATATCGGTAAAATTAGTAGCAATGATATAGTGATATTGACGGCAACAACAATAACAACAACAACAACAACAACAACAATAATAATAATAATAATAATAATAATAATAATAATAATAATAATAATAATAATCACAAACACCACTACCAATAATCAACACAATATAAAAAAAAAATCGAATCACAACCATAAAAACAAATACAAAACAGCGAAACAAAAAAAAATGTCTGCAAAATATTCAATAAAAATTACGAATAAAAAAACACACACACACACAATTAAAATCTATTTCAAAGAGGGATTATTTTTCATATGTGTGTGCACGTGATGAATAACTCCCGGCAGTGACAAATACTATTGATACGCACGCACGAACGAACAAGGAGAAAAGAAAAAAAAAAAAAAATATATATATATATATGCACCATATGTACAATTGCATAAACACACACACACACACACACACACACACACACACACACACACACACACATTGATCACATTCAGAATAACACCTGTCTTGTATCCATCAATGTGAGGTTTAATTGGCCTGAGTCCGGGAATTTCCATGTGTGTGTGTGTGTGTGTGTGTGTGTGTGTGTGTGTGTGTGTGTGTGTGTGTGTGTGTGTGTGTGTGTGTGTGTGTGTGTGTGTCTAGACTGAAAACAAACACGCATTAAATCAAGATGTTTTCCGTTGATAATTTGAACTTGAATCTCCCTCAAGATTTCCCTTCCACAATCTACTTTACCTCTACCTAATTTACTTTATTTCAATCTACTTAATGTGTTTTACTTCATCTTAATCCAATTTATCTTAATCCATTTTACTTAAAGTACTTTTACTGTACTTTCCTATATGTCATCTACTTAACCTAAATTTACTTTACTTTAACTCATTTTACTTTTCCCCTCCCCTAAGACCTCCTTTCTATATACATTTACTTCATCACCACCATTTACCCTTATCTCTTCACCAAATAACCCCTAAGCTTTATCCCTTCCTCAGTTTGACACAAGACGCCTTAAAGATAGCGGGATTTCAATCTATTCCTCCTTAATCTACGTACCTTTACTTTACCCCCTTCCTTAAGATAGCCCTTCTGTAACCTACTTTCTACTTCATTCCTATCTTTTTTCACCCTTATCCCTCCACCAAATCCTAACCTTCACCTCCAATTCAAGTACAGTGGATTTATAGCAGCGTTGCACGAGGCCTGATACACCTCTGATACAAACCCCTTGACTGAGATAAGCGTGACGTTCTCCCCGCGACTCCTGCAGCAGCACCAGTCTTGGGTTCGTGAGGTGGTGGTCTCCTGCCTTCTTACGTTTGAGCAATGTAGCTGAAAGTCTGAGTACGAGACCTCTGCTTCCGGTGTTGAGTGTGCTTCTGCTGCTGCTACTGCTGCTTGAGGGTCCGGGTCTTTTCTCTAGCTCTTTCTTCTTTTCTTTTTTTTTTTTCCTTCTTCCTTCTCGTCCTCTTCTTCTTTGCCTTACTTTTTTTTTCCTTTGCTTTTTTTCATTTTTTCTCGCCCTCCTCTTCCTCCTCCTTCTCCTTCTCTTTTTCTTTCCCCTTCTCCTTCTTTTTCTCCTCCTCCTCCTCCTCCTCCTCCTCCTCCTCCTCCTCCTCTGCTGCTTCTTTTTCTTCAACTCCTCCGCCTCCTCCACCTCCACCACCCTCACCATCACCACTCAAAAAGGGAGGAAGGAACATGTGATTGGAGTACCGCCCCCCTTCAAGGATGGCGCGTAAGGCTTTTGCCACAACGAGCTAGTGGTGGCGGTGGTGGTGGTGGTGATGGTGGTGGTGAGGATGAGAGGCAGTTTTGGTGCTGGGGTTTGGCGCGCCACGTGAATGGAAGAGTGAAGCCCCACGTAATTCTAGTAGAGTTTTTTTTTTTTCTGGTGTAACGTAGTGCTTGAGAGGACTATGGTAGGAAGGAAGGAAGGAAGGAAGGAAGGGGAGGAAGGAAGGAAGGAAGGGAGGAAGAAAGAAAGGAAGGAAGGGAGAAGAAGAAAAAGAGGAAAGAGGAGAGGGAAGGGAAGAAAATCCACGGGCAAGGAGAAGAAGATGAAGAAGAAGACCACTCTTAACAAAAGTCTTTACTGGTGTTTGAGTCGTCTTTGAGAGAGAGAGAGAGAGAGAGAGAGAGAGAGAGAGAGAGAGAGAGAGCGCAGTCATCATGTGCCACAATAGCTGCAGGAACCAGCCCACTCTTGCTGGACCAAGCGTGACCCTCATCCACAATATGGCTTTAATTGGTCCATTTCGACTGCATCTCCCTCTCGCTGCCTCTCTCCCGCCTCATTCCTGGCCTCCCGGCGCCCGTCACTCACCACCTCTCTCCCTCTCTCCCTCCTCCCCATCTTGTCTCCTCTTAACTCTTATTCTGTCAGGTTCAGGAATCCAACCCAAACAGAAACAATTTTGGATCACTCTGGTCGGCCAAAGAGGACAGCGAGCGCCTCAAAGCTCATTCCCAGAAAGATTTGAGTCGGAAGTTTTGCAGTGGGACTCAAAGCGTGCTAATCAGTGCGGGGAATCCTGCTGCACCGCTCCTCGCCGCTTAGAAACGATGAAACTTTTTACTTCAAGCGAAATCTTTGGTAGTATTTAGAGAACTCAACCCAGAGTGTCTTGAAAGTAAAAGCTCGTGTCTTAAGAAAAAAAAAAAAGAAAAGCGGGGTAGGAAATTTGAATCAGATCAAACGTGAAATGAAGAAGGTGGAATTATTTATTTTATTTTTTTATTTATTTATTTATTTTTATTTTTACTTTTTTTTTCTTGTGTTTGGTTCAGTCCACGCCGCGCGCCGTGTGAGAACTGTCGTTGGTATTTTTAGCGGGAAAAGTGGATGACAGTTTGGAATCAAATAAAAAGCTGTCAGTTTTTTTTTTTTTTTCAGCCTTCACGTGCAACTGTTTGGGTACACACACACACACACACACACAGGGAAGAGTTCAGTAAAAAAAAACTAATTGTGTTATTGTAAAGTTTCCTTAACAGTATCAAAACTATAGCACAGAGGAAGAGTTTGTGACGGGGTGAGTGAAAGCCTTGGTTTGTCCTGCTGTAGTGGACAGGGCCTGGTGTGTGCGCGCGAATCAAGGGTGTGTACCACTCGGGCGGGTGAAATCGACTTCACAACTCCAAGCATGCATGCAGTACACTTTCCTACACATACAGTGTGTTCTCCCCTAAACTGACACAGTAAAGGTTTTTTAATTGGGCAGGAAAAGCAACGTGAAGGACCAAACTCTTCCAGGCACACTTGTACATTCTATGTTGGACATACAGTTTGGTCTCCTCCCCTAAGCTGATCCAAGAACCTTTTATAATTGTGCAGGAAATACAGCAGGAAGGACCTTTTGACTCGGTGTGGCATCCGACCATATTCAACAGGAGGCATAGGGAAGGTTTGGTCACACACGAGTCCCCGAAACAAAGGGGCACTTATGTTTAGGAAGCACAATGGGAGGAGAGACACCTTGAGGCAGAAAGGTGTCCCCAGCAGCATCGGCGAGGGAGGAAGCTGCGGCTCAAAGCGGAAGTGTGTTTCGAGTGCCGGGAGAAATTGAGTTGACGTGGCGGAAGTTAGTTCGTCTGGAGAGCAATACTTTAAGACGGCGCGGTGGTTGCGTCAGGAGCGTCAAGACTCAAGCCTCGTTAGGCAAGGCCACCGCGATCAAGGAGCCAGCCACTGGGGCCTCGAGTGTGCTTCCACATCTTTCACTTCCCGGCTCTGCACGCCGATCCTCTCGACCTTTCTCATCCCTCGCGGAGACTGGCGAAAGTGTAGTGGTAATGCACACACACACACACACACACACACACACACCAATGAATATATTCTGTTAATATATATTCAAATCCATACATATTCATCCACCATAAAGCTGCCGTAGGATGTTACTTCTAAGAAACTTAAGGAATACACAATGTACAAGTATTACTGTTTAGTGTGGACGATGTTTAGAGTTCCCTACAAGCTTACAGTGACAATGAGGAGACCAGACAGAGCAAGAGCATCAAGTACCAGCTCTGAGTTGTCGTGGCGATGAGTATAAGAAACACACGCCTTGAAATGAATAGTTATCATGCAAGGGCCGCTCACAATACCCGCACTTCCACGCAGACGCACCAACCTTTCACTCTCACAATACACAGAATATGTAGACTGATTACTGCAACAAATGTTTATGTCTAGGTAGGTGTCTGTTTGTGGGAAAGGAATGTATGTGTGTGTGTGTGTGTGTGTGTGAGTGGATAGGTGTGTGTTGGGTGGGATGTGGGAGTGTGTGTGTGAGTGGGTGGATGTGCATGTGTGTGGGTATAAGTAGCTGTGTGCTTGGATGGGTAAGTTGGTGTGTGGCTGGGTAGGTGCGTGCGTGTGTGTATATAGTCACGTGTCAACTCATCAGCCCTTCACATATACCATCTAACTCTTCAAGTGAAACCGACTCCGTAATGAAAGAAGATGGCAAGTCTTTTTTTTTCTTTTAATTCTGGTCAGATTCTGAAGTTCATTGTTGAATCACAAGCAGCTTATCACCTCGCCTTACAGGAAGCGAATACTAAACACAAAACTTCGAAGCAACTAGAATTATGAGAACATTTTCCTCTAGGCGTGGCGACACAAATTACCTTGCATTCAAATTGTTGTATTCACTTGAACATGAAAACATCAGATTACTCTTTTTTTCTGACGTTTTTTTTTCCTCTGGTTTTGATTATTCATTATATTTCAACATGCATTAACGTTTATTATGCTGTTTTGTTGGCTAAATTTTTCTAATCTCCGGAGATGAGCTTTGATAACAACACCAGCAACAGAAACAAATATAATGATAATAAAAATAATAACAACAATAACAATGATAACAATTTGCGTCGACATGTTTCGGATTAGCAGAACAAAGCGCGCTCTCAGCCTCGCATGGCACAGCAACAAGACACAAACAACTCACTGAAGCGAACCATCTCTATGTAGACTCTGAAGGCGGCACATCGGATTTCATACACTCGTACCTCCCATAACAAACACAGCACAAACACGTTCACTCTCGAGGTGCAACCGTCACTCCTTTCATTACCAGACACTTATTTTTTACGATAATCATCTACTTTTTAACTTTTTTTTTACTACAGCCTCCCAAATACCTCTGTAGCTTAGAAAAGACAAAAAATCAACTTCCTTCTCGGTCTTTCTTGTTCTGGAGATCTAAGCAGCCTGTGTAACTTTCTGGTCACTTTTTTGTTTTACTACAGTTTCTTAAATAGCCCTGTAAAGCTTACAAAAACAAAACTAACCTCCTCCCTTCTCGTTCCATGTCCAAGCAAACAACTCCTCCAGTGTTTTGAATCTTAAACAAAGGATGGCCATAGTACCCAGTTTTCAAGACGCTTCACAATGTAATTTGGGCTTGCTCTAAAACTGTATATTCTTTAGGAACAGGCGCCTTCACTGGTCCTTTTATTTTCAATCAGTTTTGTTGTCCTTGGCCAGGGACCCTCAAACATAAAAAAAAATAAAAAAGCTAAAGTAAATTAAAAGGTTGAAGAAGGAGTAATATACATGGCACGTGTCTTTACCCTGGAGTCTTGAGGGTCATACTGAGATGCCGTAAACGTATATGTATCTTCTCTGGGTCGCTTATTAGAAGGAAGGCAGCAGGCAGACAGGGAGGAAGGAAGGGAGACAACAAGGGATGAGGTGGATGAAATTAGCTCCCTCGAGGGTCAACAAAAAGGAGTGAGAAAACGTGTTAGGTTTCTGACACGTGGGAGGAGGAGGTGGTGACTTGGTTTGGGTCTGTCTGTCTGTCTGTTCCCCCCACCTCTCTCTCTCTCTCTCTCTCTCTCTCTCTCTCTCTCTCTCTCTCTCTCTCTCTCTCTCTCTCTCTCTTGATACATTAAAGAAATCTATAATATGAACATTTCTACCATTTTTTTATGAACTGGAGATATCGTGAGTACCTTATCTAAAAACTCTCTCTCTCTCTCTCTCTCTCTCTCTCTCTCTCTCTCTCTCTCTCTCTCTCTCTCTCTCTCTCTCTCTCTCTCTCTCTCTCTCTCTCTCTCTCTAATTAAACCTTCATATCAGTTTTCTTGAAAGGACATAATAATGACTCGTGGGTTTGGTGAGACTGGAAGGGGGCCCAACAGATGCCGCCAGGAACAAGGGGGAGATCGATACCGCAGAGAGAGAGAGAGAGAGAGAGAGAGAGAGAGGAATAGATGGTTGGGCATTTCGATCTCATGTTTGTGTGCCGTTGTTATTAATTCCCCCCGTCGTGTCGAATAAGGGTGTCGATTGGCGCGCACTCACGAAATGCTATTGATAATTAATTCTCAGGAGTGAAAATTGAGAAAAGTATAGATAAGGTGTGTTTACGCATGTTTATACTGCAGTTTGGGAGAGAGAGAGAGAGAGAGAGAGAGAGAGAGAGAGAGAGAGAGAGAGAGAGAGAGAGAGAGAGAGAGAGAGAGGTAATGTTTGGATTTGCAAGCGACGTGAGAATGACATGTAAAGAGGAAAGTGCTAGTCAGATAGAGAGAGAGAGAGAGAGAGAGAGAGAGAGAGAGAGAGAGAGAGAGAGAGAGTATACTTAACTAAACCCTGCTCGGTTCTACATTACAATTTTTAAGCTAATCAAGTATCTACGTCGTGCTGGCAAATATGAGGACGGCTTTTCAGTGCACGGAGGTTGTGGCTGAGTTGCATGGAGAAACTTCACTTTTTGCCGCGTGAGCTCAAGCCGCCCTGTTGCTGCTAAAGAGGACCTGGAAAGTTAGTGGGGTTCGGTTGAGGTTTGCTGAGGAATGTTGATAAGGGATGAAAAGGTGAAAATTAAGATTAATATAGACTTTTTTTTTCTTTAACTCTTCCCTTTTCTTTTTTCAGTTCTACTTCTTATTTTCATCCGGGTTGATGTAGGTTTTGTTGAGGCTTGGTGAACAATTTGACAATGGAAGACAACAAAGTGAAGATTATCATATAAAATTTAACTCTCCTTTTTTTTTTTTAGTGCTCTTTCTTATTATACGAGTTTGGCTTGTTATTTTATATGTAAATTTTCTCTTTTTTTTCCCATGCATAAGAGAAGCACGAATATACTCAACAAAATGACAAATAATAAAAAAAAAGCATACTGATTGTGATATAGTAGTGTGTGTGGGTGTAATGTATGCTAGGCTGTGATGCTTAATGCTGTGATATGTCTGATGCTGTGCGATGCCGTATTGTTTGATATTTATGATGTGTGAGATGTTACAGTATGACGTGTGGTGGTACTGTGATGAGTGTGATGTGATGTGTGATGGTGAATGAGGTGTTATGTCGGCTCAGAACATCATACGTATCAACGAACTAACTACTCATTAAGATTTGAACTCTACTGAAGAATAGGAGGCGGATCCTGTTTAGTTTCGGCGAAGAGAACATGAGCGAGCGGTTTCGTGCGGGGATGTGTTTACTGAGCTCAAGCTTGTGAAAGATTGGGAGCCCCAGGGGTTTTGCTGGACCTATTCAGAAATAGGAGAAAAAAACAGAAGTTTTAAGTAGGTAATCTGGGAGAAGTTTGGAGTTAAGTTTGATTTGGGAGGGTTGTATGTAAAGTGAGACGGGAAGGTAGGAGGGTAGCGGGAGGAAGGCGGTATAAGCGAGGGAGGGTCAAAGTTCAGTAGGCTGCCTGATTATTTTCGCTTGCGGCTAAGTTGAATAAACTACCCACCCACACCCACACGTACACCCAGAGAGAGAGAGAGAGTAGCCCGACAGACTAACATACAAAAAGAGAGACAGTCAGATAAGTCACAGCCACCCAGCCATCCAGACAGACAGACGTACAGATAGACAGACAGACAAAGAGAATAATCAGAAAACATTGCAGTAATTAAAAAGAAGTCATAACAAAGAACACCACCAACAACACACACACACACACACACACACACACACACACACACACACACAGACGGGAGGAGACAGAGTGAATGCTCAAATCCACCTCGGCTACTACACTACACTCATACTGCAACGACAGACAAGCGGAGTACCCCAAGGTTACAATATTATCCTGCAGAGTTTATGAATATGTTAATGTTCTACTAGTTTTCTTCTTTATAATTAATTAGTATCGCTGGAGAAATAGTGTGTGCGGCTTTAATTTTGTATCAAAAGCTCAAGGAGTGGGTGAATGAAATGGATATGCAAGGTTTTCCAATATTCAGAGGCAGAGGAAACCATGAATGCAAAGTCTTAAAACGTTTCTGCAGTATAAATTCCTTCATCTGGAGTTGCGGAATTGGAGAAATGGAAGCATCAATTATTCTAATTCGTCTTTGTCTCTCTTTTACGATTTTCTTTTTGGAAGTCTGTTATGTGTTTATTTGTATGTAGCGTCTTTTTTTATTTAAAGAAAAAGAGGAGCTGCGTGAGTCTTACATCGTGTCAATGTTTTCTTTTTTTCTTTTCTTTTTTCTTTTTTTTTCTCTCTCTCTCTTCCGGGACTTTCTGATGTGTAAGTTCATTCACATGTAGTAGTGTTTTCTTTCTCTTTTTTTTCTAGTCATATTTTAATTCTCTCTCTCTCTCTCTCTCTCTCTCTCTCTCTCTCTCTCTCTCTCTCTCTCTCTCTCTCTCTGTAATCATATTGAAAGGTAAAGCTGAGTCGTACTTGCGTCACTAGAATCCAACTCACGACTCATGGTTCAGAGAGAGAGAGAGAGAGAGAGAGAGAGAGAGAGAGAGAACGGGGGGAGGGAAGCCACTGTTTCCCTCACCTTCTCTAACAGCATAGCATGAATTCTGTCATATACATTGTTTTCCCCTCACATTCCCCTTTACAGTCAGTCCCAAGCGTTCTCCGGCGCAGAGTTTGTAAAATGCACAACAGAATCAATGCAGTAAAAGTTGGAGACGGGTATTGGAAGTGAACGGACAGACACACAGTCGGAGCATTAAAGTCCCAAGCGGAGAAAGTCAGATTCCACGCCAGTAGCACTGAGAAAACTTTATTCCAGGACTGACCTTTGACGGACGTGGCGGGAAGGAGATAAGGGAGAAGGAGAGGGAAGGAAGAGGGTGAGTGGAGGGTGAGGGAGAGGGAAGGGAAGTAGGGAAAAGGGATGAGGGAGGGAGGGAAGAAGGGAACACGGAGAGTTGGGGCGAGAAAGTGGCTGGAAAATTTGAAATGATGGAAGCGAAACGAGAGAGAGAGAGAGAGAGAGAGAGAGAGAGAGAGAGAGAGAGAGAGAGAGAGAGAGAGAGAGAAAGAGAGAGACAGCCAACAGACAAAGAGAATAGTAAAAGATCGTTACAGTAATTAAAAAGGTGTCATAACAAGGGAGGCAACACACACACACACACACACACACACACACACACACACACACACACACACACACACACACACACACACACACAGGCTCACTTGCGAGTTTTTATTTATTTTTCCTGTTAGTCCTTTGCGATTAAGTTTTCTTAGCGAAGGATTTTAAATTTCTTAAGACTCCCTGCTGCTTCTTTATTCCATTTTCTTTAAAGGAACATTTATTAAGTCTTTTACAACCACTAACACCGACAGGAGAGAGAGAGAGAGAGAGAGAGAACCAACAACAAGAATAACAGCAACAACAATAACAATAACAACAACAACAACAACAACAACAACAACAACAAGAGTAAAAACAACAACAACAACAACAACAACAACAACAGCAGCAGCAGCAGTTTCATTGTTTCCTGGGTTTTCTCACGAACCTCTGTATCATCACCAGCATCACCAGTCATCTTTACAGAAGCCTTCAGCACCGCCCTATTCAGTCTGTCATCACGATTTTAGAGTTCCCGTCACCACCCACTCATCACCATCTCAAAAAGCACAATCTTCGTCACCCAAAGACATGTCATCACCACACAATCACCACACGTTCATCATCTCGACATCACCATTATCTCAAAATTCGATCACCATCCTATCACAATGTTCATGTCATCACGATCCATCACCACATTGTCACCACCTTACTACACATCACCAGCATCATCATCATCTCAAAATCCAGACACCATCCTGAAGTCCATCCCATCACCATACCCGTCATCACATTCTCATCACCTCACTTCACCTCACATCATCACCAGTCTTCTTATCACCACCATTATAATCTGTGATCCTTCCCCAGCATCCCAATCACTATCTCCACCACAAGAGGCCCTCATCACCACCCGTCACCACTATCACCAAGCCTTCACGCCGCCACTTGGCCACGCCCTCTGCTTCTCGTCACCATCATCATAACTTTAATTATTTTCCTCTCAACTTAATTCCTATTACTTCCGTTTTCTTCGCTTGTTGCCGCGGGTTGATTCCCTTCGCCTCGATCGCTCCTCCGCACTGATTTCAATAATTTTAAGGCGTCTTATTTCTACTCGCACGCTCCGCTAGCTCGTGTTTCATGTATATTTTCAGTATAATGTTTTAAAGAGGTGATGCAGCGAATCGATCGTCTCTGTCGTGTGTCCCTACCAGCCGAACTTAGTTATTGAGGTTCTATAGAATATCAATTGCTCCCAAGAGGTTGCTGATGTGATTTCCCTTCCTTGGTTTCCTCTGTGTCTTTATCTTTCGGCGTGTTGTTGCTTAAAGGGAGAGAAACAAAAAACTGGGCTATCAGTGTTGCGGTAAACAGGCTCGTGATCAAAACTGGGTTATTTCTATGTCGTTGCCGAAGTGCTTTCCTGTCTTGGCGAGTGATGCAAGGCGTATTTATAGTGGGGCGAGGGAGCAGCCATCCAAGGTAACAAAATGGAGATGTAGGTGAAAAAAAAGTTTCAGAAATATCTTACCCACGTTGCTACATGGAGAAGTAGGTGAGTTTGGAGGAACATAGCAACGCTCATGGGACGGCACGCGAGAGTGAGCCTCGAGGCATCAACAGGCCCAGCTTGGCACGGGGCTGCCGGCGGGAGGCTCGAGTCACCCACAGATGGCAAGGAGAGGGGCGGCGCCGCACGCCCGCACGTCACCGCCACCAGCCAACAACTGAGCCATGGCTGTGACGCACGTGGGACGGAGGGCCGGGGCTCCCCTCCCTCCTTCCCTCTCGCCCGACACTTGTTACTCCCAGGCGCGGCCCACAGGTCCCGCAGCCACCACGTGACGGGGACCTTTACGTGATTAAACTCGGGAGATTGGGGCATTGAGGCCTTTCCGTGGCCAGCCTTCCGTAACAGGTCACCTTAAAGCCCGATGCCTCCCAGCCCGCGCCTCCACTCCCTCCACCGCCTGCATGCGACTCACGGACACTTGTAGCTTTGGTAGTGCCACCGCCCGAGGCCCCGCCCCGCACGCCGCACACCAGCCAGCCCCGACGCGCACCACATCGCCAAACTGTTGTGATGTGCGACTTACCTTTGTTACTAAAACCACCTGGCAATACCGGAATCGGCCACTACACGGATTTGGATGTTTTTACTGTGTGTGTGTGTGTGTGTGTGTGTGTGTTTGGTGTTTGTGTGTAGGGATGGGTTTTGTTTCTATTTTTGTGTTGGACGTATTGCCGAGATTCATCATTGGGCTTACTGACCGTGACTGGCTTTGGTTTGTTGTTGTTGTCTGCACTTTGTTTGTTGTTGTTGTTGTTGTTGATATTTGTTTGTTGTTTATTTGGTGTTGTTGCTTCTGTTTGTCGGTTGTTATTGTTGCTGCGTTTGTTCTTGTTCTTGTTGTCCTGGAATTGACACACATTCTGCCCACTTTGACATGTATTCTTTCCTGTCGGACTCCCGTCACTTGTGGTTTCTCTTTTTGTTCTTATGACATTTGATCTGTTCTTGTCAATCCCCCGAGTGTTTTTTTTTTTTTTTTTTTTGACTACCTCTTGACTTCTTTGTACAATCTATCCAACCTTGATCTACTCAGTTTAGTTTGTACGTATGTTATTTTTCTTTTCATTCCTACGTGAACTCTTAGCTTTTGTTGTGCTGTTCAAACACCCCAGCTGTCTCTGTATCTCTCTCTCTCTCTCTCTCTCTCTCTCTCTCTCTCTCTCTCTCTCTCTCTCTCTCTCTCTCTCTCTCTCTCTCTCTGTGTCTTCATTTTTGTACCGCCTCTTTTTCCGTCTTTGGACTCGGGCTCTCGACTTGCACAACGCTCGAGGGACATCATTCTCCTCATAACAATCCCTCACTTTTCCCGTAAACTAATGCACGGTCGCAGAATCGGGATATTTTTCTCTGCTTGTCCCGGCGAGCGGCAGCATCAGCGGCGGCTTTGAAGGATGTTGAAGAAGCGAATGCACGAATTTTTCTTAAAGGGAATGGAAATGTATCATAATATTCGTGTTAATTTTCTTTCTCTTTCTCTCTTCGTTTCTTTTCTCCTGTCTTTTCCTCCGTGTTCCCTTCCTCAGCCTCTTCCTCTTCCTTCTCCTCCTCGACTCTTCCTCTTCCTTCTCCTCCTCGACTTCTTCCGCTTCCTTCTCCTCCTCGACTTCTTCTGCTTCCTTCTCCTCCTCGACTTCTTCCTCTTCCTTCTCCTTCTCGACTTCTTCCGCTTCCTTCTCCTCCTCGACTTCTTCTGCTTCCTTCTCCTCCTCGACTTCTTCCTCTTCCTTCTCCTCCTCAACTTCTTCCTCTTCCTTCTCCTCGTTTGATTTTTTTTTTTCCTTGTTCATCTTCTTCACTTCCTTTCCGTTCACGTTTTTCTCTCCATCTCATCGTCCTTGTTTATCCTCTTCTTTCTCTTTTACATCCTTCCCCGCTTGACTTCCTCCTCCTCCTCCTCCTCTTCCTCCTCCTCCTGCTCCACCCTGTCATCCATCATCCACACTCGAAAAAATCCATTACAGAACATGCAACTCGTATTCAGAGAGAGAGAGAGAGAGAGAGAGAGAGAGAGAGATTGCCCATCATTACCATCGGACGCCGCTGCCACTTCCACTTCACCACTACCACCACCAGCGCCACCACCAGCGCCACCACCACCACCTGCCACACTCAGCCACAGCGATAGAGTTCAGGTTTCCGTGTCCTTGTCATGCACTGATATGTATTTTTTCCTGTTTGCATGGACGTGAGAGAGAGAGAGAGAGAGAGAGAGAGAGAGAGAGAGAGAGAGAGAGAGAGAGAGAGAGAGAGAGAGAGTTATTAGTATTGTCGTTTCCGCATGAGTTTCCCTTTCTCTCTCTCTCTCTCTCTCTCTCTCTCTCTCTCTCTCTCTCTCTCTCTCTCTCTCTCTCTCTCTCTCTGATTCAATATTTTTTTTTTATATTCTGAAAAAGGACAATCTGATAGAGAACGAAGAGAAAGAGGAGGAGGAGGAGAAGAAAGGAAGAAGCTTACGATGAAGAAGGAAAATAAAGCTCAGAAGAAAGAGGATGAAGAAAGTAAAAGTAAAAAGAAGGAAACAATAATGATGATAATGATGATGATGATGATTATGATGATGATGATGATGATGATGATGATGATGATGACTGAAGTGAGCAGTAAGAGCAGTGACCGTAGAGATAAAGATATCTTTCTTTTACTTTGTATGGATGACTTTTGTTTTATGATGTAGTAACTAACTATGTGTCTCTCGTATAGTGACGCAGAGAGAGAGAGAGAGAGAGAGAGAGAGAGAGATTGCATCATTCCCCCATTCCAGGAAATACATAAAAATAAATAGTTATAGAAATGAATGAATAGATGAATAGGTAGATAAATTAATATATATGTAATCAGTCGACAGAGAGAGAGAGAGAGAGAGAGAGAGAGAGAGAGAGAGAGAGAGAGAGAGAGAGAGAGAGACTATTATGGTCATTAGCAGAGGAAGAAAAAAATCAGTGAATCTTAACGAAAGAGCTTCAGTTTAAAAGAAAAAAAAAAAAAAGGGAGAGTAAAAACGGTGCTTACTCGTACATCTTTCCAGTTTTTTTATTTCCTTCATTTCCTCCTTTTTTTTATTTATTCTTTACTTTTTTTTTATATCAAGCTTAATGTACTGTACGGGATTATTCTTTCTTTTCTTTCTTTCCCTGTATAGTTTTTTTTTTATTTATTCCCTTTTATTATATTGTCTTCTTATTCAAGGTATTCTCTTTCCTTCTTCCTTTCTGTACAGTTTGTTTTTACGCTTTTCATCTTATCTTTTTTTTATTCACAGTATTCTCTTTTCTTTGCTTCTTTCTTCCCCTGTATATATATATATTTTTTGTTCTCTGTTTTTATTCGATTATATTTCCTTCTTTTTCTTCATTCGGTGTAAAAATACAGATCTTTTTTTCTTATCTTTTTTTTCAGTCTTGGTGAAAATATAACGTGGCGGAGTGTACCCATCCATAAATAATGTTAGGATGTGAAGATGAATTATAGAACCACATATGGACGTTGGGACTTAAGAATTTTTGCCTCAGTGTTTCCTTTTAGCTTCGTGCGTCGCGTCTCCCTCGGTGGCTTTCTGTTTTCTTTTTCTTTTTCTTTTTTTTTTTTTTTTTGGTGGAGGTGGGGTGGTTGTGGGAGGAGGAGGAGAAGGAGGAGGAAGAGGAGGAGAAAAAGGAATGAAGAGAGATTTGGTTTTCGTGTGTGTGTGTGTGTGTGTGTGTGTGTGTGTGTGTGTGTGTGTGTGTGTGTGTGTTTAGAATTTGTGTTTCAAATGTTTAGTTTTCTTTTTCTTTTTACGTATGTAAGTGTTTATTGTTGTTTTTGTTGTTGTTATTACTATTACCATTATTATTATTATTATTATTATTATTATTATTATTATTATTATTATTATTATCATTATCGTTATTATTATTATTGTTCTTGTTGTTCTTGTTCTTGTTGTCGTTGTTATTGTTTTAAAAACCTCGATTACTGTTTTTTTTTAATATATTTGGAATTTGCATGTACATTTTTCATTAAACTACTACTACTATTACTACTACTACTACCACCATTACTACAATCACTACCACTACTCCTGCTACAATCACCACCACCGCTACTGCTAAAATCGCTACTACCATCACTACTTCTACCACCACCACCACCACTACCACCACCACTACTACCACCACTACCACCACAACTATTACCACCACACCACTACAACAACTACGCGTGTGAGTGGCCGATTAGCTGGTTGTGTGTGTGTGTGTGTGTGTGTGTGTGTGTGTGCCGAGCCATGAATGACAGGACTTGTATAATACTACTACCTCACTCACTTACTGTCCTTCCTCATCTCCTCCATCCCCTCCTTCCTTCCCTTTGCTCAAGTACTCGCCCGGACCAGCGTGACTTATGGGTCGTTTTATGGCAAATGTTAGTCGGGGAGAGAACGTGTGACAAGATTTTTACGGCGTCGGCAATGGTTCCTCGTGAGTGGCAAGAGTTTGAGTGTGTTTAGTTTATGTATGGATTTTATTACTGTGCCGGATTACTTCTACCCTTTTATTGTGTGCAACCTCTCTCTCTCTCTCTCTCTCTCTCTCTCTCTCTCTCTCTCTCTCTCTCTCTCTCTCTCTCTCTCTCTCTCTGACTGTGTGTGTGTGTGTGTGTGTGTGTGTGTGTGTGTGTGTGTGTGTGTGTGTGTGAAGGCTTTATTTGTCTTTGGGTGCGTTTTGAAATACGCTTTTATGGGATTTGCAAGTCTGCCTCGTTCTTTCTGCGGGAGTTAAAGTGGAGAGGTCAAAGGGCGCGACGTTAAAGAGGGAAAGGAAACGGAGAGAGAGAGAGAGAGAGAGAGAGAGAGAGAGAGAGAGAGAGAGAGAGAGAGAGAGAGAGAGAGAGAGAGAGAGATGAGATGGGTAATAGTGAGTAAATAATATTGCACTTATAAACGAAACTGAGAAAGTAAAAATAAAAACACTCCTCATTGTTTGATGGTGCTCAGGTCATACGCGCCTCAGTTCAGATGGTCCTCAACACAGATCGGCCTGAGTGCAATTAGGCCTCAGGACATTTGGTGCTCGAGACACTTGTGACCCAAACCACTTGTCAGTCAGTCAGTCACAGGCGAAAACAGAAAATGGTCAAGCATCTGTTTCCCCACGCAAAAATGATAGCAATAATAATGATAGTAATAATGCTGTGATATTTTGCACAGTATATTTTTCCGTACAGTTTGTTCTTTTCTGAGGTGGTGATGGTGATAGTGATGATGGCGGTGGTAGTGGTAGTGGTGGTGGTGGTGGTGGTAGCAGTGGTGATGGTGGTGGTGGCAGAGGCGGCAACCCTGACAGATGCGAAAAACTAAACAAATATTTCTCTCTCTCTCTCTCTCTCTCTCTCTCTCTCTCTCTCTCTCTCTCTCTCTCTCTCTCTCTCTGACAGTACCCAGATAAATTCTAGCAATAATAGTAATAATAATAAAAATAATAATAACAGCAGCAGCAACACAGCGAACACAAAGCAGCAATAACAGTAAAAGAAGAGAAGTAGTTTAATAACGGATAATGTTGCTGTAGAGGGTTACGTAAGTGTACACCTACATACGAACACATCCAACATTAGCTGATGAACACTCTGCGAGCAACGAACTAAAAAAATAAAGTTAAAAGATAAAACGCGCGCTTCCCTCCATCACTGCTTGGCAAAGGCAAAAAAATATAGGAGAAAGGATAAAAACTTCTTATGGAAACACTTATACTTTTATGTAAGGAGAGCGCAATTTTCTCCCCATTGTTGCTGACACTGACCCCTTCTGTGTATTCTTTTCCTTTTCTTTCTTTCGGCAGTAACTGAATACATAAAAGCAAGAGCAGTAAGGATCTGATTCCATTTAGAGGTTAACTTGATTCCGCCGCCGCCGCCTCAGCTTGAGTATCCCGTGTAAGCTGAGAAATATTCGGTGAACCTTTACATGACACTAAAGCGTATTAAGAAGAGCGATGTCGGTTCAGGAAACATCAGCTTTTTAATTCAGTTTATTTTCACCTGAGAGAAATTTCTGCATGAGAGAGAGACAGCTGTGCAGCAGACAGATACCCAAAGACGGACAGACAGACAGAGAGGCAAATAAGTACACAGACAGAGACACGCAGGACTCAGTGTAGACACCACCACCATCACCGCCACCGCCACGATGAACAAGCCGCGATGGGACTCTACCTGTCTTCCTTCATCACTATTGACGGGAACTCCAGCAGAAGGGACCAGACACATTCTTCAACCATCCGCCCCTGTCCCTCCCCACCAATCCTTCCTTTCCATCCCATAGGTAGCTTCCTGCTGAGGTCTTCCTTCCCTTGTCTCTTCCTCCTCGTCACAGTTTCCCGTTCCCTTCACTTCTTCCTCTCCTCCTCTCATACATATTTCCCTTTCCTTCCAGTCCCTTCCATATCATACCTTCATTCCATCCCATAATCTAAAGCCCTTCCTCTCTCTTTCCTCCTTCATGGCTTCCTCCTTACTTTTCCCTACTCTTACCTTCTCTTCCTCTCTTGACACAACCTCCCTTCCCTTCACCATCCTTCTATATCATACCTTCCTTCCATCCCATAACCTAACATCCTTCCTCGCTCTTCCCTCCTTCATGGCTTCCTCATGGCGTCCCCTTCCTTCCCCTTCCTCCTTTTGACAGCATCTCCGCCTCGCCTCGCCTCGCAGTTCCTTCCGCTAGCAGTCAACGAAAGCTCAGCAATACACCACCACACTGCACACCACACGCCGCCTCAGCTTCGTCGCCCACGGAATGAAAGGCGACCAAAAGCAAATATTTATCACGCACTCCGATCAGCGAGCGAGGAAGGAAGGGACGCCGTGCATTTGTCCTTTTATAGGCGAGCTCATGAATGTCGTGCACTGACGAGGCGAGAGCGAGAATGAGGACTAGAACGAGGAGGAGGAGGAAGAGAAAGAGACTGAATGAGAAAGAGGAGGAAGAGGAAGGAGAGAGAGAGAGAGGGAAAGAGGAAGAGGGATCAAAAGCTTCTTCCTAGCCTCGGATTACTGTCTCTACTTAGTTCTGCTCTCTCTAAACTTCACTGAGCTGCCGCGGAGGAGACAGGAAATAATGGTCCAGCTCAGCCTCTCCATCGGCAGGTCCTGTAGAGGAGGAGGAGGAGGAGGAGGAGGAGGAGGAGGAGGCGGAGTAGGGGAGGGGTGAGTGAGCGCGTTGCCATGGTCACCGCGGCGGGAGGGGGGACGCCGAGTTCCAGCCATGATCCTCTTAGCGGTTCTCAGGACCACCAGGATGAAGGAATACTTTATTACGTGATTATTTATGAATTTTGGGACGCGTAGTGAAACCGTCTGTGTGTGTGTGTGTGTGTGTGTATGTGTGTGTGTGTGTTTGTGTGTGTGTGAATTATCGTCATCGTTATTGTTGTTCCAGCAGCATCAGTAGTAGTAGTAGTAGTAGTAGTAGTAAGAGAAGAAAGCTTTACCTATGAGCAAAGAAAACGTATTCAAAGATCGTAATTATAACATTTGTTTGAGCAAATATTTCTCACACAAAAAGCAAACAGTCCATCCTAAAACCACTTGATACTATTTGATTTATTCATCTTAATTCTTAATGGTTACCGTGTGTGTGTGTGTGTGTGTGTGTGTGTGTGTGTGTGTGTGTGAAGAACCGGACGGGAGGTCACTGGGAGATGAGGAGAGGAAGATCATCTCACCGGAAAGATAAGAGAAAAACCTTCTCCATAACCTATTCCTCTTTTATCCACTTTTCCCCATCGTGCCTCACTCTAACCCCATCACTACTTCCCATCCCTAAACTTTTTCCTTATCCCACTGTACACACACACACACACACACACACACACCGTGACCATCCCTTCCTCTTCTCTGTGTGTTGTGATCGTTCTTCCTTAACCTAAAATCATCTTCCCTTCCTTTCCCTTACAGATTAATTAAGCTCCCTCATCGAACTCTATAACCCTCTTCCTTCCTTCCGCCCTTCCCTCTAACCTTTATCCTCCTCCTCTTCCTCCTCCTCCTCCTCTTTTCTTAATGTTATCCTCTCCTCTTTATCTCCTTGAGTCAGTGGCTTCATGCACACACACACACATCTGTACGTGACATTCCTGTTAGTTTATTTCTTTGGTGGCTGTTTTTCTTCTGTTTTAATATTTTTTCTATTGATTATTTATGTTTTGTCCTTTGTTTCTTTGTTCGATGGTAATTTAGTTATTTACTTTTTGTAGAACGTCAGTAAAACATAAATCTGCCCTCCGTCCTGTAATATTTGGGAAAATGTTAGGCTTTGTAGGATATCTCGTCTTACCTCTCGCGCTCCCTCCTTCCTAGGCATTGAAAAAGTGCGGGAAATTTGAAGGTTTATAAATGCACTGGTGTGTGTATGTGTGTGTGAGTGTTATTGCTAGTTCTCTCTCTCTCTCTCTCTCTCTCTCTCTCTCTCTCTCTCTCTCTCTCTCTCTCTCTCTCTCTCTCTCTCTCTCTCTCTCTCTCTCTGTCAGTAGTTGCACAGGTCTTCAAGGGTATTTTTACGATTTTAGTGACAGATTAACAACATTTCTACATTAATAACAGGAGAAACACCATTGAAAACCCTGATAATCATCTTTATAGCTTTGAAAAACAGTCGTGAGGAGAGAGAGAGAGAGAGAGAGAGAGAGAGAGAGTAGGAGCATTTCAGTTGAGCCTATTCTGCCTTAATTCGTGTTTGCTGCGGTGACACGGTGCCGCACTGAGTGAAAATTGCGTTCATAATCACTTATCGGGGGTGGAGTGGGGAAAGGAGAGTCAGGAAGTGAGGATATTTATATTATTTGACATATTATTTGATAGCATGTCAACTTTTGTGTGTGTGTGTGTGTGGGTGGGTGCGGGTGGGTGGGTGTAGGATCAGTGACAGGTGGCGCTGGGGAGTTACCACGGCGAGCGGCTGGCTGGCTGCAGTGTTTTGGTCAGCACTAGTCAATCTTGCCCTACACGCTCTATTAACCAGTGTTTCCGTCTTCCCGACACCTTCTTCCTGCACCAAGCACCGTCAAGCATCACCAGAGAGGCACGAGTACGTAAGGTGAGTCCAGCGGGGCCAGTCTCTCCTCAGTCAGCCTTACTGCCTTCACAACACCCTAATCCTCCCTGTAGTGTCTTGTATTCGTTTATTTAGGATTCATTACTCGTTATTTAGTTTTTTTAGGGGTTAAATATTTATATTTAGGTTTTGTTTACGTCTGAGTCTGGAAAGAGTTGGAAATTTATTCAAATATTTAATGTTCGCCAATATGTAAACAAGCCGTCAGCTGTGTTATTAGCCATTATTTACCTCGTCTCTCACTTATTGTAAGCCTAACATATCACAAGATGGATCCACATGTCTAGCCTTCATATCCGCTGGTCAGATATATCCGTCATTGCCTGGTTTTGGTGTTATATAGGAATAAATAAGGCAACATGGCCGCCGGCTCCCCCACTGAGGTCGCTGCCGAGGGCCGCCGAGGGCCGCCATGATGAACTGGCACCTGTTCCGGCTTGTTGGTTCCAATATTTTTTTTTATTTTTCTGAATTAATTTATTTGGCTTGTATAGTAAGATTTTATGGTTTCTAAAAATATTTCGTTGCTTTTGAAGTGTTTTTCTTGCTTCAGTTAAGTAAATGTGCTGAATTTGGTGTTGTTTTTTATGTAAATAAGGGGCAGTTTGTACGGTGAAATTTACCCAGCCTGGTTTTTGGCTTTTTTATTTGAGGCTTTAATGAAGATTTTATTGCTTTAAAAAATCGTTTATGATTTTTAAAGTATGTTGCGTTCCTGTTGAGTTAAGTATGTGGAATTTGAATAGGCTTATTGTCCCGTTGAAAGTGGCGATTTTGTCATTTTTTAGCTTCTTTATTTTTTTATTGTAGCTTGTAACTAAGTGTGCATTATTTTAAAAAATAGTTCAGATTTTTTAAAATGTTTTTTTACCAGTGTAAAGTGGAATAGGTGGACTTTTCAGTGTTTTTAATGGTGTCAAAATTTCAAACACTTTTTCCATATTTCACATAATATTTCTTTATAACTACTGAGACTGGAGGTGTTTTGATATTGTGAATATTAATTAATGTAATTGTCAAGTCATAATATATAATGCATTCGAGCCTAGCTTCATTTTTTCTATGGGTCAATTTCAAAATGAAATACGTTACGTACGTATGGCAGCGGGGCGCCGGCACCTCGCCTGTGACGTCATCAAGGATTCGGGACTCGGTCTCCTCCAGTGTCTCCTCAATATTTACCGTAATTTCCAGTGTTTTCCAAGTGTTTCAAGCTGTTTCTAAAGTCAGGCGTGTAGATAGTTGTAGTAGAAGGAAGAAAATAAGAGAAATGAAAGAGGAGAAGGAAGAAATAAAAAGAAATGGAGGAGGAGGCAAAACAGGTAAACAATATTTAGCTTAGTTTTCCTTGCTGCGCTGCAGTTCTTTGTAATATTTGATGTGTTTTGGGTGTTTTATGTCTTTAGGATGTATGTAGGAATGTTGTGGGGTGTTTAGAGTGTGTTTTGGTGTTGTTTAGGTGTGTTTTGGGTGTATATTTGCTGTTATCATTGTGTTTTGGGTGAATTTTGGGTGTTTTAAATGTGGTTTATAATGTTTTTAGTTATATTGTAAGTGGTTTGAGTCGTGTGGGGTGTTTTGAGTATATTGTGGGATGTTTTTGTGTGTTATGGGTGTGTTTGGGGGTATATTGAGGTGTAGTGAGTTTGTTTTGAGTTTATTTTCTGTTTTAAGTGTTTCGGTGAGTTTGGGTGTGTGTGTCGGGTCTTTTAAGGTGTATTTGATTGTGTGCAAGTAGTTTTGGGTCTTTAAGGGTGTGTTTGTGGCGTGTTTGTGGTGTTGAGTGGTGCTTTAAGTGTGTTTTGGATGTTTTGATGTGTTTTGGGTGTGTTTGATGAGTTTTGGAGTGTTGTAGTGTATTTTGGGTGTTTTAAATCTTTTGAGTGTGTTTGGATGAGTTTTTGGGGTGCTTTGAGTGTGTTTTGGATAAATTTAGCGTGGTTGGCGTGGGTTATTTGGATGTTTTTAGATGTTACGGGGTGTTTTGAGTGAATATTCAATATTTGGTTGTGAGTGTAGTGGGTATTTTGGGGTGTTGTGATGTGTTTTGGTTGTGTTTTGGATGTTTTGAGTGTATTTTGAGTGTGTTTTGGTAAGTTTTGTTGCATGTAGGGATGTTGAGTGTTATATATATATATATATATATATATATATATATATATATATATATATATATATATATATATATATATATATATATATATATATATATATAATGGGAAGGCAATGAGAAGAGGGACAAAAGAACATGGGATGCACCGCCTGTGTTCATACCAGAATCTGATGTCAGTTCTTGTGAAGGGCCAGAATGCATGTTCCTGAAGTCTGGAAGGAGTCATCTGCCAGCCTGTATGGACACTAGGCTGTAGCTCCAAAACTAACTGTAGGATTCTCTCTAAAATAGTCTCATTGAGATTCTTGCACAAAATTACCTATACGTAACTTAATCTAACCTAACCTAACCGCTACAAGAGTAAATGGGCCGAAACATTACCAGACTTCGGGAATATGCCTCCAGAGGGATACGGGTTAAGGTTGTTTCACACACATCAGTGCAGTATTCGTTCCGTGCTGTTCAGTGCTTCAGTGTTAGTAAAAAAAAAAAAATTGATCATTTTGGAATTCAGCAGAAGCATTTACACACGTCCGGCGAAGTACTGTGCTTTGACTGAAGTGATTGTTACGTCTCCGTTCCGTGAAATGGAATATCGTCGTCACTGGTATTTTAAAAATTTTCACAGATGTCGGACAAGTGTTTGAAATAAAATAGAAGAAATTGAAATGGTGATAAATACTCTTTTTAATTGATGTAATTAATCACATTATACATTATACTTACCACAACACACCACATCACACCACACGACATCATAACACACCACACCATACCACACCACACCACACATCACTGAGCAATGTCATCAAACAGTTTTTGGACATTCTTAAGTACTGGAAAATTTTTGTTTCATCATTAATTAATTCCTCGTACAGAGTAGCAAAATCTCCTTCAGTTTCTCTTTTTCTTCCACGTTTCATGTACCCACTTTTCTTTTCTTTATTTTTTGTTAAGCAAGCATCATGCTCTTCATCAAGAATTATGACAATCATAGCCAACTCCACGTCTGAAAGGATATGTGTGCATAGACGTCACAAAAGCGACATGGATATCACGGACACTAAACCTATCCGATACTAATACAGCACTGATAGGTGTGAAGCCACCTTTGAGTGTACTATTCAGATAGTGTACCCACTATCTGCCAATTTCACTGGGACAAAAGCACAATTAGGTGATTGTTAAGAAGAAGAAGAACAATAGTAATAATAATAATAATAATGATAATAATGATAATAATATAATAAAAGGAGTTAAGCCATCTATATAGTTAGCTAGATTGATATTATCATTATTATTGTTATCATCATTATTACATATCAAGGTATTGTGACATTATTATTAATAATATGTTATTATTATTATTATTATTATTATTATTATTATTATTATTATTATTATTATTATTATTATTATTATTGTTATTATTATTATCATTATCATATTTCAGCTATCCAACATCAGAACAGTATATGAATATGGCAAATGCTGTTTTGACGTCATTTCCTGCCATCCTGAGAAGCAGTGATCTCGAGGAGCATGAATTGCAGCTGCAATGGAAATTGCGCATCCAGCGCAAGTTTCAGAATTCAAGAAAGAGGCAGGATTCCTCAGTGACTGAGGTGACGTCAAGGAAAAAGAAGATCCCTTGCATAGCGCCAAAAGAGACTACGTGTCCACTGATGTATGGAGTAAAGGCTTACCTTCCACCAAGGCCCCATTCAGAAGATGATGAGTCATTAGAGAGACATACACAGTGGCTTGCTCTACATTGGATGAAGAAAGATCCCGAGTTAGATAAG
>NC_087158.1:29382039-29387039 GCF_035594125.1 Scylla paramamosain | reverse complement strand
CTTCCCTCCTTTTATCCTTCCCTTCATTATGTGCTGGTCTTTTGCAGTGAATCACCCCCATTCCTTTCTTCTTTTCTTTTTCTGCCCTTTCTTCCTATCCTGTAATACTCCCTTCTTCTCAAGTATCCTCTTTTTTACCCTCATTTCCTTCTTTCTTTCTTACCCTCCCCTCTCATTCTCTTATACTTTCTCCTAAGCATTTTCTTTCTCTCACCCTTCCTTTCTTTTTACCTTTACTTCCCGTTCTGCTATATCCCCTTCCTCCCAAATATCCATTTCCTTCTTCCCTCTCTTCCATCCTTTCTTTTTACCCTTTTCTCCCGATATATGCTGCTCCCCTTCTCCCATCCACCTCCTGCTGTGTGGTCACGCGCCTATACTTTCCCTCATAGAGTGCTACATACACTTTGCATTATCCCACGTGGCTAAATATGCACAAAAATTCACATAACCGATCACTTCGGTGGGTTACATAGCACATGTTTGTGTGTGTGTTTGTCAATAAGTGTTTGATGAATTGTTGACGTACTACTCGGGGTTTAATCGTTTAATATTGTTCTGGAGTAAAGCGTTTGTTTTTGGACAACAAACATTGTATTGTATATGGATATTGTATGTACAGGGTAAGGTGTGGTCAGTAAACTGTGTGTGTGTGTGTGTGTGCTGCAGAGCTGGCAGTGTGCACGCTTCCAGTCTATGATGTGCCTATGACGTGTGTCAGCCAATAATTATTAACCTCTGTGTATCTGGCCAATGACAACACGGAACGTCACGGTTTCGGCAGACGGGAAACACAAGGTGGACTTCAGTGTTTGCTTGGCTGTCACGCTGACCGGGTGGAGTGTCAATACTAGCACTATAATTATTTTACTGTAATATTACGTTTTCAAGACAATACAGCGATACAGTTTATGTTCTTACGGCTTATTACCGCAGTCTGCACAGCGTCTGGAGTGTGGCTGGCCTTGTAAGTACAGTATATACATATCTGATAGGGCTGGGCTGGTTGCTTCGGTTACCTTAATGTCCTTAGGGATGATGGTACTTTGTGTTCGGTTAGTTAGATTAGTGTCCATAAACACACACAAACAAACACACACACACAGGCAGCGAAGAGGATGGAAAAGGCAGTGGGGTGTCACGGGCAGGGAGGAGGCAGGGAGGAGCAGGTGGGGTGTTGGAAGGAAAGGGAGTAGTGGGACACACACGCACACACACACACACACACATCAAAAATTAATCAGAAAATAGGTAATAACCTCCAAAAATAATCCCAAATAATAAGTGAGGAGGAGTAGTGGCCAAATTTGTTTTCATCTGAGGTCCCCCCCATATGTTTCCCATATGTGTGTTAAGGGAAATAGGTTCACTATGAGGTTGTTTGTATAAAAAGTTTTTTCGGCGATTTTTTTTTAATATACAATTTTTTTTTTTTTTTCATCCGCTAGCTAAGATTTTATTGCTTCTAAAAATGGTTCATGGTTTTTAAAGTGTGTTGTTTTCCAGTTCCAGCTCATGGGGACCAGGAAGGTGAGTGATGCACCCACCACTTGTGGACTATGCCCAGTTTCCTTGATACAAACGCCATCTTGTAGTGCGCAGTCACTTTGATTGATATACATGTAAATTTTACTGCAAATATGTTCTATTGTATCACTGTGTTTGTATACCATTAATGTTTATAGGAAAATAATATTACAGAAACAAGCAACCCACGTCCGCTGATCGGCGGTGACGAGGAGCAGAAGCACCTAGCCAGTGGTAAACAAATTTCCTTTTTATCTGTTCATATAAAGCAAGCCTAGGGACCATGTTAGATGGTGACTGTGCAGTGTGCAAACATAAGGCTGCGAAGAGAAGTAGGGCGGCCGTCTGTGTGAGTCAGTGAGTGTCTCTCTCGCCGCATCGGGTCTGCGTAAGGAAAACATTGGCAGCCCCGTGATGAAGTAATCAATGGGAGAATAGTAATGTGGAAGGCGCCCGAAGGAGGAACAAAAAGTGGTTCGTGTGAGATGAGACATTTTGGCAGACTCGAGGACATTACTGTGAGTGTGTGTGTGGGTGTGTTGGTGACTGGGTGAGAGAGAGAGAGAGAGAGAGAGAGAGAGAGAGAGAGAGAGAGAGAGAGAGACATAGCAACTGGTCATGAAGCAAAGGAATTTATGGCAACTTGAATGAACAATGCGGTTGGTGGGTAGTGGTGATGGTGGTGAGGCAGTTTAGGGCAACGAAGCAATTAAGAGCCAAGACTCGCGTTAATGAAGTTGAAGTAATTAACAAGTAACGTCTCCCTCCATGGCCATGTTATGCTGTCATGTTATGTTGTCATGTCATGCACGTGAACATAATTAAAAGTGAGAGAAATGTTACCCGGTTTATTTTCACTGCCACCGTCGCCACTCGCTACCTTCCTCGTCATTGTCTCCTCCGCCAGTGTTCTTTTCCTTGTTCTCCCGTTTTCTCTCGTTCTCCGCCTCGTCTTGTTCCTCGTTTTCGTTGTCGTTCTCTCACATATTTGACCATAATATTCGTCTTCGTTTCCTCTCTCTCTCTCTCTCTCTCTCTCTCTCTCTCTCTCTCTCTCTCTCTCTCTCTCTCTCTCTCTCTCTCTCCACGCATAATCTTAACACGTCATCGCTTCTTCTTCAACATATTCGTCCCTCTTTCCATTTTCTCTCATCATCACTTTTTCTCCTCTGGCGTTGTCATCGTTCTCGTCCTCCTCCTCCGTGGCTTCCTTTCCTTCCTCATATATTCTGCATCTCAAAAACTTTTAAGAATTCTTGATGAAATTCTATCCCATTTATAGATTTTCATTTTTTTTTTTTCGTTTTCTCCCCTTCGTACTTTTTTTCCCGAAGTTTTCTTATCCGTTCAGTACTTTTTATCTTTCCATTACAACTTTTCCATGTCCTTTACAGGATTTCCTTTTCCTCCCTCTCGGCCCCCCCCCCCACGGCCTTCTTCTTCCTCCCCTCATCCCGTTCCTATTCACCCTCCTCCTCGTCTTCTTCCTCTTGCTTCTGTTCGTGGCGTCTTCTGCTTGATAACTTGCATGACTAAATGTTTCCAGCAGATTTTCCACGTCAACGAAGAGAGAGGAAGTAAGGTATTGCCACATCCATTCCAGTCTGGAGCAGGGAGCGAGCAGGGAGCCAGCCAGTTTATTGGTATGTGGGTGGCGCCTAGAATTTGTCAGCATTCACTCGAGGAGGTGCAGTGCACAGTCCACACACACACACACACACACACACACACAGTACTTCTTGCCGCTCACCTCACTCAACCAGTACTGATATGATATGGGTGAAATTTGTATGGTCTATGGCAGAGTTTATGTGTCAGAGAGAGAGAGAGAGAGAGAGGGGGGGGAGGTTGTGTGTATGGTAGATGCAGTGTTTGTTATCAAGTTATATGATTTCCTACCCCACAGAGGAGCGTCATTCTACCCTTTACAAGTTTACGTTCACGTCTGATGGAGTGGGAGCGTTGAGAGGACTATTCTGGCGTCCGGAACGACTTCTCCAGGCGGCTACAAATCTCACACCGAACAAGATTTGAAGTAGTTGCGAGGTGAGGTTTCGGTTCAGAGTTTCCTGTGATGCTATATCAGGATCAGCTCAGAAGCAATGCTCAGGTAGCAGGTAGTGTTAGTCACTGTCATATCTCCTCCGTTTTATCGCACGCAATATTGCAAGTTTTATCGCACGCAATATTGCAAGTGAACTATGTACCAATCAGCAGACGTAATCTTAAAACCACTCCTCATTTCATCCAGGCTTTATATCATCAAGCAATGCATATTTATTATGTAGCATAGTTATTTACCGTTATATTCTTTTCCGGATTTGCTGCTCTTTTTAAGTCTGGTATCTAGTGGAAAGTGATCTGACGTAATATGAACGGTGGTGTGCTGTCGTGATTCCTAGTCCCGAGCCTATTCAGTGTCTCAACAACGGACACGGGCACTTCGATGGTTTGCCCGTGGTTTTCTCGTCTATAACGTCATCTACACTCGTGACTGCCATCCACACACAAAATTGGTAACAGTGTCTGCCCGCCGTGCATTTGCCCGCCGTGTGGACGGGCCTTTAGGATACGTAGAGTAAGAGCATATACTCATAAGGAGATGGGTTGGTTTTATATGGATACATGGAAATAAGTTGTGAAAATCTGTGTACACAAGATTTCATTTACTGGGTTGGTCGGCATCTGATAAAATGTGTTGTATAATGTTCCATGTATTGAGTGTGTGACAAATGCTTATTAGATGAGTGTGTGTGATATAAGTGTTGCTACTACTACCTGGTGTGTAATGTTCTATGTATTGAGTGTGTGACAAATGCGTATTAGATGAGTGAGTGTGATATATAAGTGTTACACACGCTACCTGGACAGTTTACTGTTTCAATCTTACTGTTTCAGATTGTAGTTAGTAGTTTTTGTCAGTTTTGTGAGGGCCTGGTGTTCTGATGTTTCTGGCAGGAGTGAATGTATGGAAAAATTTACCCGCCGCCATTCATATGCCAAATTTCAATCCTCATCATCATTAACCGATCTTTATCCCATTTTTTCAGTCTGTTCATTTTTGGTATCAATAAAATAATAAGTAAATGGAGAATTATGCTTTTATTATTATACCTTATTATACCTTAAAGACTCTCCGGAGAACAGGTTGGAGAATTTTCAGCAAAAAAAAAATAAAATAAAAAAAAAAAAGGCAAAATTCACTGAGGTAGGGAGTCTGAGACTTAGAACACTAGGAAGCTCGTTACTTGCAACACTACAAGTCCACGGAGGCTTACACACTGGGAACACACATTAAGGATATACACACACTACTGACGTTTTATGGAGTGCACCACTGGTTGAGTAGAACCAGTAACAGTAGTACACCTCGTGAACACAGCATGAGTAAACAGCACCAGGGATGGGTCGCCACCACTGTAGATGCATAGTGACCTGATGAAACACGCCTAGTCCACTATAGCAAGCAATCT
>NC_087158.1:29362039-29377039 GCF_035594125.1 Scylla paramamosain | reverse complement strand
TCAAACATTAATCTGCTTCAGCAATGAACTCATTATACAGGTATTACAATATTTTCTTTTGATTACTGACCCAAAAACTTATGAAGGTAAAGAAAAACTATCCATATAAACTGACTCTCATGCTCTGAATGCTAGCTTTAATACCAGAAAGTATGAAATGCATTACTGAAATACTGTATTACTGTAATACTGATTCACTGACCATGGAGCATTCATGTGCTGGCCTCCCATATCTGAATACATGTTATGCCAGCCACCACTTCACAATACTGTAAAACTCCTCACAATACTGTAAAACTCCATCATTTGCACATACATCTCCAAATAGTACGCTACTCTAATAGCACTCATTCTCCTTTACAAAACTCCTTTCATTTTATAGTGTCCATTCATTAGTTCTCACCCCACATTGCTATCCGGGCCATTACCTTCTCTAGTACAAACCCCTTCTACTTCATTCCAATTAATCACTCATCAGCCCTCTCTCTACATTCCTATTACCTCCTTTAACCACCTCTCTTATAAACACCTATTCTATTCCATCTAATGATTCATTCATTTTCACCCTACATTCCTATTCCATGCTACGATTCTCACAAATCTCTTCCATTGTACTCCATCCTATTGTTTATCTTATCAGTTCTCTCTCATTCTAGTTCCCAAGTTGTCACCTGCTCCCTCACACTAATCCTGCTGTCTAGACCCATCAGCTTTCCTCACTAACATCACACATATGTCTTCTTTTTTTGCACCATCTTCCAGCCTCCTGATGAACCAGCTCCATCTCAGCACACTTTCTCCTACTGCCATGTCATGGAACTCCAAAATATACATTCATCTAATATCTAATTTCTCTATCTGCACATCCTACATACTCTTTATGTACTGGCCTCATTCTTGTGTTCCCTAAAGATGTTTCTCAACCTCAGCATGTCAATCTGTTAATCATTCCTGACTTCTGGTCGTACAGCTATCTGACACCATGCATCCCACTTGCTGCCTCTAAAAGTTACTTCCTTTCCTTAGTACCATGCATTTTCCATATTACTGCCAACTATTCCCCATACACTGCATCATGTACTATTGAGAAAACTCTAGCCTGCTATAAGAAATGCATGAAAAAAAATGAAAAATGGTGAAATATGGTGAAAAACTGTTAACCTTTGGAAAAAAAAAAAAATGACAGTTTTGTGTTTTCATCACTCAGGCTTACACCAGATTAGAGTTTTCTCAATATCATTTCATCATGCAAATTACAGTTCTCTTACTCCTATTCTACAATAAACATTTCAAGACCAAGATAACTCCAGAAATACTCCAACTCCAGAAATACTGTTACTACCAAGATTAATTTTGAGAAAAATAACAATTACATAAATGTTCAGTAAATGCCATACATCCCCTACTGACTAATTCAGATTAAAATTCTTGCCGTTTAAACCAGCACAAGATAGATACCCATATAACTTGGCAGGACCCTACAAACACAACACGAGCCTGAGGGGGCAGGAATCTGAAGTTTATGAGGGATGCTGGAACCCAAAACACACTCGCAGTCTGAAACAGGAGGTATGTATTACAGTGCAGTTCTCCTTGCATCATATTCTAGGTACTTGAATATTCTTAAACATTATCTCTCAAATTAGAAGCTTTATAAGAATTATCTTATACATGAATAGGGGCAAGAAATTTCCTTTGCTGACAAAAAAAAAATCTTGTTTCAGCTAAAGCATCTAATCTTGGATCAGCTCCTCTTGCCTCAGAAAATTTATTAACTGATTTATTTAAAGCACCATGACACCAAGGCAAGAGGTTTTTTTAACTTCATTGTTGGTGCACTTAAGAGAAATATGTCTGATATATAATGACAAAACATCTTTGCAGCTAATATAGATTGGTGTAAATCATCTGTGTTGTAATGGACAGTTATCTCTCATTATTCTTCCTCGTACAGAACATGAACCATTAACAAAAGTGATAAGCCTTCGTGAAGGATGCTGATTGAGACTGCTAGTACAAAAAAGGAGTCTGGCTATGAACTTGCTGAACTTTTACCTGATGACATCAAGAAATAAAATCTGATCCTGCACAATTTTGTATGCCTGAGAATAATCCTGATCTCTGGCCACTACACAGTCCACATACATCCCTCTTGCATTTAATACTCTTTTCACATTGTGTGTCCATCCTATTCATAGTCTTTCCCTTAACCTTAACCTCTTATATGAAATCCAGTTTCCTTCATCAACTGTTTCACTCGTCTTCCATTCCCTTCCTTGCCCAAACCAGCCCAACACTTTCTGCACAGCATGATTAGTCAACTCTATTATCATTTACACACCCTTCCAAACTCCTCTACCAGATGTCTCAGTCTCTTCTCTGAATCAAGTAACAGTACCATATCTTCTGCATACACCAGATAATTCAGACGCCTTCATCTATAATCAGCACTCCCTCACTAGATTCAAACATCTACCTATCATTCTTTACCATCTCTAGTTCCCCTAATTTCTCCAGAATAAAGACAAGAGTGACAATTACTAAGCTAATAGTAAGCCCTCTACTAAAAGATCAGCGCTATATCACTTGCATGCAACACAAGGTAAGCAAATCTTTACGTGTGGATGCAAGAAGAGATGCTTGACTCACCACAAATGTAGGAATGATCTTCTTTCTCCACTCTTCCAACAGGTCTTCTTTTCTCTCTAATGCACTCATACCTGTTGAGAATATCAATATTAACTTCTAAATCTTGAAAAAAAAAAAGCTGGACAAATAAGTACCAGAAATCAGGGGAAAAGAATAAGAATGGATATCTGATGGTTAGTTTTGTGCACTTGAATATGCTCTATTCATGGTGTACTTTCCTAATTGTATTTACGAAGTTGCAATGTACAAAAAAAAAAAATAAATAAATAAATAAATAAATAAAATAAAAAAAATGAAAAAAATAAATTACAGGAAAGGAAACTATGCACACTTGTAAGGTCTCATCTCTGTACCTCATATGGTCATTCATTAAATCATATTCATGAATATTCTGTGTTTATTTTTCAATGCATCATTAAGGAATACTGGATTTCTTTGTGTCCTTTAAATATCAGTTTTCTTCAAGCTTTACATGTCCTTTTGTACTTCTTATATCTCTCACAAAGACATCTCCCTCATCAAATCACTCCATTCTGTCACTGCTTGTTAACTCCTAAAGGCCAGGGGCACTGCTATAAATATTTTCTCCCTGTATGGCAATGTTTTGACGTTTTCATGAAAATTGCTCTATTTCCATTATGAATCTTGCAGCTCTGATTGAGTTTTATAAATATCCCCTTTATCAATCCTTCCTCTCTAATCTACCACAGACCCAAAGTTTCCCAGTCATGTAGTTTTCTGTGGTGGTGTGATGAAACAGAGTAACTTTTTTCCTGCATCAGACCTATGTTTGGAATGCTACCTAGTATTTGCATGGTGTGAGGCTATTCCTCCCTGCGTTCCTCACTGATAATGGTATTTCACCACATTTTCACATTGGTCACCAAATATGTGGCTCACATGGCCTCCTTACATTTTCTTAAGTCAAGAGCAGGATCATGAGTTGAAGACACTAGCCACATAAATTATGGTTCAGAATCTAAAGCAGAAGAAAAAAAAACCTTGCCTACCATAGTGACACCCCACAGAGACACTGAGTGAGAGCACAGTAGTTGTGTGAGGGACTAAGAGTCATGCTGACAAAAGATCTTCGAAATGAGAGTGCAAAAAGACAAACTGGAAAAATCCGTCATCCACTCTTTTTCTTGCAGCTGGAAAAACCTGTCACTCACCCTTTAAAGGTTAATACCGTGCTACCAGTCTTTCCTTATTATCCCTTCTTCCAATGAAATCAAACACTGTGTATCTAACCTCACATACTTCAGCATTCTATTCTCCCATTTCACTGGAGGTCACCCTCCTATAATGACTGCATGTTATACCCTAAAAACTATAATGTGGAATTTTCTTGTATAACATATAGTATATGGACAATAAACTCAAAACTACTGCATCCTAGTCTGTTTCACTGAAAACATCTGACTTACCAACATAGAAGAGGGTCAGGTTGATGGGAGTAACGATCAGGGCGTCCACAGCAAGTTTTGGGAGGACAACATTCAAGCTCTTCCCCACAAACTTGGAATCCAGGAACTTATATCTAAAAATATAAATATCTATGAACATCACATCATCTTAGTCTCATAACTTTTCTTAAACAATACAACAAAGCATCCATTATACTGAGATCCTAAGAAAATATAAAATGCACACTACTGTATGAAGATAAAAAGACTGACACAGAAAAATACTGGCTTAACCTTCAACCTAAAGAGAGGACTTCATTCCTGAGTCCTGCATTTTAAATACATCCAAGACAAGTGGACATTAGAATCAGAAGCTCAATTCAACTTAGGAATGAATAACCACCTCTGAACTCTTGATGACAAACATGAGACAAGCTTCATTGTGAGTCTATAAAATTCCAACTCTACAGAGATCAAGTTTTATGTAGAAATTAATTCCAACATACACAAATAAAAGTAAGGAATGAAAAAATTACCATGTGTTTCACTGAGCATATGATTCAGTCAAACGACATCTTGTTGTTATGACTGACAACATTAATGATAAAATGATTACTGTACAAAGTCACAATGTTCTTTATGTATCCAGAAAATTGTATGATTCTTACAACAATAAGAAAAACATTTCATGATGAACAAGCATGCAGTACAGCAAAGTTCTACAACAGCTTAGCCTTCTGTTATGTAAAAATGCTACTTCATGCAGTGCACACTTTGCAGTGTAAATGCACTACATCAGGCACTAGATACTTTTAGTACTTCACATGAAAAAATTTACTACAGTACAAGTTATACTACTTTCCACAAAATGTACCAACTATATGAAAGAACAGTAAAAGATTAACACAACACTCCACACTTGGTTCTCACCAGGGATGTGGGGGCCAGTACTCCTAGCAGTGTTCACAACCGTAGAAGGATAACTGAGACAAACCATAGTTCCCACAGCCCACTGCAACCTTCATCACCTAGCAGAGGCAATACCAAGCTATTCAGTTTGCAGGACACTCCTCAGCCGTGTGGTTTCTGGCTGATAAACTTGAAACAAAAGTGTGACAAGCTTTGGTAATACAGCTCTTGAAACTAATTTATAAACAAGAATACACTGAACCTTTGTTTTATCTTTTTCGACAAAGGTGTCAAGAAGAAATATGAATGCTACAGAGTAATGCGTAATTCATACTATTGCCCCAGTACACAAGTCATGAGATTTACTTTTTAATTCCCACATTTTTTCTTTTATGAACAGATAAATTCAAATAATCTTAGGTATATTACTAATATTTACTGTTTATCATAAATGGGTTACACATCATTCCAACTTCACCCTTTCATTACCCACCTTTCTAAATGTTGTCATTAAGTTATCTTGTATTGAAGGATCTTTAAACTGTGAACTCGTACATGCATTGATCCCCAAAGGCCTCTCAGGATAAAAATTTGAATGATAACCATTATATGGCATACTAAACCATAAATCACCAAGCCACATCAAGAAATACCATTCCCTCCTTCCTTAGTAACACATCACAGTTACACAGTACAAGAAGGGCCAGGTCAAAATGCATCATTCTGTCAGTGAAATTTCCCAGCTGTACTCAAATATCAGGTGTATTTTCTCTCGCTTATCTCCATCTTCTCAACTTTACATAAAAATGAAGATATGGAAGAAGTGGCTATATATAACATTATAAGAAAAAAAAATCTCTAAAGTGAAAATACAAAATGAGGTATACACTCATATGATACAATATAGTTTAATGCTTCACATGAACACCTGCCATTATAGAAAACTATTTCTTTCACTCTGAATGCATGTGTAAAGATTGTGATGACTTATGAAAGTGAAACCTGAAGTTAAGTTAAAGATGATGATGTCAGGAATTCTGCACATGCTAAAAAAGACTTAAAGGGGTGAATATGCACTGCTACTGTGAGAGGTAACCCAACAAGTCATAAGTTGAGAAACAGCCTTGGGATGGAGTGCATCAGTGAAGTGAGGGCAAGCAAACTGCACTGGTTGCTGTGTGGGGGAGAAAGATTGAGAAAACTAAATAACTGTGTTGAACATTCTGAAGTGGGAAGTGAATTGCCAGCATGTTGAGCAAAGACATGCACTGAGGAGATCCTGTGATAGAAATTTAGATAACAGAGACCTTTATATTAAATTACATCTAAATGGATAATTTGGAGAGGTACCATCCTATTACAAAGGCACTCATGTAAACATGGAAACTGTATTTCAAAACTATGGTGTAAATTTATTTAAATCCACAAGTCAAATTAATCTGTCAGTGTTCAAGCAGAAATATCTTGTGCCTCTGTTTCAGTCTGTCAGATTTAACAATTTTTTGTGGTGTTTCTTGCAGCTATTGGCCAGCCTTCTTCAAACAAATAAAATTTAAAAGGATTAGCTCTTCAGTGTGGCTGCTTGGTTAATGACTATCCATACTACACCTGCACTGAACATGTAATGACAAAGATGAAATTTCTGAACAAGTGTCATTCACCAATGCTGTGCAGTATTGAAAGAATGCCTTCAGACACTTTCTCAAAGTATTAAGAAAACTCAACTCTTCAACAGCATTAAACATTTCCACACCAGCACCACACATCACCATACCAACATCAGAATGCCACACACCACCATACCAACATCAGAATACCACACACTACCATACCATTATCAGAATACCACACACCACCATACCAACATCAGAATACCACACACTACCATACCATTATCAGAATACCACACACCACCATACCAACATCAGAATACTAGGCACCATTATAGCAGCATTATGTTACCCATTCCACATTTCTTCACTACACACACACACACACACACACACACACACACACACACACACACACACACACACACACACACACACACACACACACACACACACACACACAATACATTTAACCAAAGCATATTGGTGAGAAGCATAAAGTGATTAGAGTGAGACAAAAGGGAAATATCAGTGCTCAGCTCAGGTTATGCAGATACTTATGCAAGGAGAACAAGGGCTGGTAGTGTCATACGCATGGTAGAGGACGTGAGGGAACACACATGTCCCCATGAAGGCGTATCGGGCCAGAGTATCGGTTTCATATGGCTTGGGAGGTGAACCCTCAGGTACCTAGAAAATAGTGAGTTACTATAACAAAAAAAAGTTTACAAACAAAGCTACCATGAAAAGATCAAAAGCAATTATAACACAAGTCATTCATAACAAAACAAATTCTACTTAGAAAATACAGTAGTTACAGAATCAAAATTATGAGTTATGTAGTGTGGTGCTCAAAACCACTACTTTATGTTTATCTACATCAACTTTTAGTTTTCTCATTCCACAAGCAGTTCATATCAGGAAAGGTGGAGGCTTTTCTGCCATGGCAGTCTCCATGGGAGATATTCCGAGAGGGAGTGAGATATTGGATGGATAGACAGGCAAGCAGTACTGAATTCATTCATCAGCTTTTGCATATCAATTCAGCAAAGGAAACAATATATTAATAATAAGAATCAAAAAGCCAATGGTTGCTCTGCATGAAATGTGAAAGTTTTGACTGATATAAGATTTGAAATGGCAACCAACATTAAAACCTTAACCATTAAAAAACCACACAAGTCAAGGCTGAAATGAATTCTAGCATGGTAAGCACAGAGGCCTGAAGAGAGCCAAAGAAAGTAGTATTAGGAAAAACAACAGACATGAACACAATGTAGTTATGGTTACCTACTAAACACAATAATAAATCATTCATCTTGAAGAGAACACAAATATGTTTTATAGAAACACATTTCATTGTAACCAGTAACTTAACCCTCTAACATCAATTTCCAAACCCAACTCAGCAAGCAAAACACAAGCAAGTTTAATATTTCTAATAGAACTTGATACTAATTATACTCCAAACAATAATGACCTCAAATTCTTACCATAATCTTGTTGTTGAATGTCTGCTGCATGAACTCTGCTCCTGAGTACAGTGTCCCGTACACCACCATGTTCCCCAGGATGGGTCTCCGGGCCATGAAGCCTCGCACTGCTGCCACAACCTGCATCTTGCCTGTGGGGAGTAGTCTGCATGTTAGTTCCACACAAAAGCTATCATTCTCTATAGGAAGGAGAAATTTTTCATACGAGTTCTGCAAAAGGCAGTGTGAGACAGCACAGTCCAGCACTTGCTACACTAACTTTATCACCTTCCACAGTTTCCTTAATGCAAAAGGATATTATAACAAATAATCATACATCTTTAAATCAGGGCTTGGATGATGCCTCCTAAAGCATAATTTTCACTTAGCACTTGGGGACTGTTAACCCAAGTGGATGCCATTCCTAATCTCAGACCTCGACCAGGATTGTAACCTATGTCTGAGGACCCATTAGTACTGTACCACTGTACCACAGTGATTCTTGAGAATGGACTGATATTGTTACAGCCAGGGAGAGGTGTTGCTAGGAGGAACGCTACTGTGAGCCATGGAGTTATGCCTGTTGGTCTTTCCCTCCCAGGCCATATGCAGTGAGCAAGGCATAGGAAGGCACCAGACTTCTGGATCCTATGTTTTGTAGACAGGAGAGAGAGGCAGCAGGCAGGTGACTGAGAAAGCCAGTCTGCAACGAGGCTTAGAAGAGCGCACTGGCGTCAGCAGACCTGAGGTGAGGTGAAGATGGACACACACATGGTTACTGGAGTTTGGTACCTAGACGTGTCACGGCCTGCACAAGGTGCTGTGGAGGCTAGAAGGAGTGCCAGCCTGGCGGAAGATGTCATGGTTGGCTGTGGCACCTCCCTGCTGCAGGAGGAACAGAAGCTGGTGAAGTCTCTGTGAGGTGTCTGCTGTGTACCTGTGGGCTGACCTGAGGAAAGGCAGTGTGAGGAAGACATCCTGTGGCTCTGAGAATTACTGCTGCTGGGAAGTGTAGCTGATTGAGAATTCATCATGTTCAGCCACAGCCCTGCATGATACTCGGAAATGTGTCTTTTGCTTCCACCTCAGGTTTGCCTCATGTGTGTGTGTGTGTGTGTGTGTGTGTGTGTGTGTGTGTGTGTGTGTGTGTGTGTGTGTGTGTGTGTGTGTGTGTGTGTGTGTGTGTGGATGCTGGAATGACTCTGGTTAGCAAGTGTGAGGAGGGTGAATGCCACACTTAAAACTCAGTGCTCTGCCTGGTGTGAGTATTTTGTGCCTGTAGTGTCCTGTGAGACACAAGATAACTTTGCCCTGTTCTCTAGTGAGGAAATATATGCCTCTGCTGTGCATAAAGTCTTTGCATGTCTTTCTTGCCTTACACTCCACTACTATGCTGATCACTGTGAGTTGCTTCCACCTGCAATGTGGTGCCTGGTAATGGAGTGAGTGCTGTCCTGACTTCTCCATGTGAGTTGCTGCCCATCCAGGTAAGAGTGTTACTTGTGACTGGCTAGCTGTGGGCAGCAGTGTAAGTGGTGAGTGCTGCAACAATAAAGTCCTACAGAATGAAGTGCAACAAGCTTATGATAATGTTAGGTTCATTAAGTTAATAGTATTGTGTGAAAATGCTGGGCAGATCTAGTGGAACAAATAATAAAAAAATATTATGGGAATGGGATGAGGAGACCAAGAGTGGCACATTTTGCATTTTTCCAAATTAAACAAAATTCCTAACTTCTATTGAGGATTGAATCTCCAGCAGAACACAAGAACAACATCTGGACACCATACCAATCACGCAAAGATGATCACCTCTGCCTAAGTGGATTTCATTATTCTTGACAGTCCTAACATAACAATCTTATCAACTTTTCTATCTACCCCAGTAACACCTCTTGCAATCTTCAGTATAATTATCAGTGTCTTTTCGTCCCCACTCTCCTCAGGATCACACTGCACTAGACTTCCCACCAACTCTGACCTTACATCCTAAAGCTAACCAGTATATGATCGCTAATAACTTACTTAAAATCTGATTAAAACACCTTATTCTCTCACCTAGAAAGATTCTGTACCATCCTTTGACATTTACGCGCAAGAATATCTCCACTACAACACATCACACACACCTGAACAGCTCGCAGTAGCTACCTGGACAGGGACGTGTGGTACCTCCCTACATGCTCCTATAGGAACACACTTGTCACTCCCCTGGACTCGTGGCAGGACTCTTCACACCACGCTGCAACAGGTCACTCTCTTCCCTGCCCACCCACTCGTCACGGATATTAGCGGCTTTAGTTCCGTTAGCAGAAATTCCAGTTTGTGGACTACATGATATCGGCATCGTCCGCCTGGCCTTCAGCCGCGTCTGGTCACCATGACAACCACTGCACCAGCCTTGGGCCACCCGCAGCGCTCCATCCATCCCGAGTCTCTCTCTCTCTCTCTCTCTCTCTCTCTCTCTCTCTTAGATTTAGCTGCAAAACTCTATGCCCCCTGCGGTATTAAACTGAACAAGGAGAAAACAAGGTATACAAAACAGAATTACATAACCTACGACACAGTAAGTTATAAATCGTTGCTATGGTAATGCATGGTATGATAATCATTTGAAGCATCATTTGCTCTTAGATGCTGGTCTTCTCTTAGATGTTGTTCTTCGCTCTATCAATGAATTCGTCTTATCACTTCCCAACTATATACCTATACGGTAATTGCACATATGCACGAATCCCTATCATATAAATAATGCTGAATGTTCTCACTTATTTATGTTTATCTTCTGACTTCCTTAAGCAATATTTAAAACAAAAATGCAATACACATACATTATGATTATATAAGATTATATAAGATAATTATTTCATTTTTTTTTCTTATCCATCTAGAGGAGTACTACGTAATATTTCTATCACACATCAGTTTTTCTCACGAAGTGAAGTTCCTCTTAAAACATTCAGCTCTTGAGTCAGATGAAGCATCCATGAGGCACCAGCCTTCACAGTCGGGTGAGGAATATTTCGAAATGTGTATTGCCTGTCATTCTACGAGGACAGACGGAGAAAGCATGAAGACTAATAAGTGCTGAGTTAATGGAGGTGTGGTAAAAGGGACGCACAACTGTATGTGTATGTCGTAATACCTATATTTGCCTTAACAACTACGTCCACCTATTGATCTTCTTATATTTCATCTCATCTATCTATCTATCTATCTATTTATCTATTCGTGTGTCTATCAAGGCCTTCGTCGATTTAAAGATACCGAACTTTTTTTTTTACGGTAAATATACTACAATACATATACAAGAGACAGTTACATAGATTGGTTAATAGGACAACAATCAATTCAGTCCAAGATCATAACAGTGCAGCAATGAGGAGTGGGAACAGCGGCAAGGCAATGGGGAGGAGGCAGGACCGAAAGACAGGACTAATGGGAGCTCATACACAAGCACGCTCTGCGCTCTATAAACCTCTATTATCCTTGTCCGTGCCCATGGCGTGCCTAAAGTGCGTTACTACGTATATTTCACGTTAAATACCGCATCGTACCGCGTATTTCTTCTCGTCATTAATAACACTTTCTTTACTATCCGTTTGGGCTGTCGGTAGGTTAAGTGGAATGATCTATTGAATATCATGTAAATTTACGTACTTTAGTAAGAGCCACTGCGCTTTCATGCATCTTGGTGACGATCTCTTATGTTAAAGGCTTAAGAGGATAAACGACTATATCACCTTCAGTGTGACAGTGACGAGAGAGAGAGAGAGAGAGAGAGAGAGAGAGAGAGAGAGAGAGAGAGAGAGAGAGAGAGAGAGAGAGAGAGAGAGAGAGAGAGATTATATTAAAAACCAAAAAGCATGTTGTAACTGAAATAAGCCTGCCACATTCTGACTCACGTTAACACTCTGGCTTCCTTCCACTGCACGTCGACACACGCACAACACACACCTATTTCAATACTCCATACCTCATACCCTACCATTTCAAACTAAAGAATTGATCTAAGGAGTTGGAAAAAATGTTAGTCATATTTCCTGCATGGAGTAGGTGCGTGGTAGTAGGATTGAATAAGAGGCAGTCGGCTAAAATATCCTCTTCGCACGTTATAGTGGGTCACGACCCTTCTGTTGCTGTTGGCAAGCATCTGCCTTTGCCGTCACGTAATGAGCATCTTGGAAACGCCCTTCAAACTAAATGACAAGCATCTCCCTTTGCTATCATGTAATAACGATCTTAGAAATGTATCCTTAACTAAATGACAAGCACTGACTGTACAGTTATGTTACTGTTACCGAACCTTCGCATTACCCGCAGTAAAATGAAGTACCTATCTTAACGAATAATTCATAATTAATTTCTTGTGTGAACTTGGGATCCTGTTAGTTTTAGCATTGCGCACAGTTCACTATACGTGGCGTCCAAGGCTGCATTCCTTTCGGCTTGAACACGGGACAGGAAAGCAACTCACATTTAACACAATTCAAAATTTGTCTTAGGCTAATACAATGTCAGAAAATAACCGATGAAATTTTAAAATCACACAATTTTCTTTCATACAAACCATTAACTTGATTTTATACACCACTACTGCGAAGTAAAAAGAGGTGATCTGTTCCGTGACACTCAATGGTATGTAGACAGTGTCATATTATCAATGAACTACACTAATCAATTATACACTAAATTCTTACAAAAGTTAATTATCAATCGTTCTTTATCCCCCAACCTTTTTTTAATATATCAATCATGACATGGTGTACTAATTCTCTCTCTCTCTCTCTCTCTCTCTCTCTCTCTCTCTCTCTCTCTCTCTCTCTCTCTCTCTCTCTCTCTCTCCGATGCTGGCTAGGGTGGCACTCTCCCTCTGCCGAATATTAACCTTGAGGACACTTGGGGCTTGATAGCACTGGCCAACAACTGTCCTCTCTCTCTCTCTCTCTCTCTCTCTCTCTCTCTCTCTCTCTCTCATTGCAACACATGCACGCTTATCGATCACTTTTCACTAACATAAATAACTGATATGCTTGTGAGAATACAGAGATCAGTAGTCTATATGTTGTGTTAAGATAAACCAGACTGGGTTCAGAGTCCTTTAAAACTCGTTCTTACAAAAACAAATAATCATGAAATACTTGGCTTTAATTTTCTTGTTTTCATTGTCGCTTTAGAGTTCATGACATTACTCAGTGAGGTAAATGAAGGTAAACATCATAGTTTGTACGCAAGGTATCATCCAGTGTTCCTAAAAGTTAACGTATAATCAGGAGGAGATAAGAAAACATTAATGCTAGTGAAAAGAAACATCCTAAAGTGAATATTCCATCACTCACTAACGTAACCCACTCAAGAAGAACATCTGTCACGTGAGAAGGCGCCATAGTTGCAGGAAAACGTTAAATTTGATCAATAACTCACCTGGCCCTCGCTACCTGATCCACATGAGCTATGCTCACTCCAACTGTTCACAGGTTACTACTGCTGCTGCTGCCTGCCGGGCTGGGCTGGCTGGCCAAGGTCGGAGGGTCTGGTGGAGGGAGGCTGTTGTGGTGGTGGTGGTGGTGGTAGTAGTGCCGCAGGGTTAGATGCCATGTAGCTATCGTACTTTAAAATATATCCATTTTATTTTTCGTTGATTACTTACATATATTTCGTTTTTTACCTATCTACTCACCAGGAACGTTTCATGTAATATAGTTTTTATATGAAAGCACTTCTGGGAGTGAATAAAGATCATCTCATATTGCGAGACAATTGCCATATGACGAGAGTGTGTTTTCTTTGCGTACCAAGATCCAGCCAGCCAGCCACGTTGGTGTTTGAAGTTATCTCACTACTGATTGAACTTTTCCTGTCTCTGAATGATTGTTGTTATTGCTGCTGTGCTGCTGCTGCTGCTGCTGCTGCTGGTGATGATGTCAATAGTGTCGTTGTTGCTTCTATTATTCATGTGGTGTTGTTGTTCCTGCTACTGTATTCCTTTTTTTCAAGAATCTGCCATGTAATCTAACTTATTCATCACCAAGGTATAGGATACGTATGTGTCAGTATCCCAACCATCCACAACCACAGAGGGAATGACAAGTAATACTCACCATATTTCATCAGTACCTCCATGCATATGAGAGAGAGAGAGAGAGAGAGAGAGAGAGAGAGAGAGAGAGAGAGAGAGAGAAAAAAACTACTTTTGGGCACCATTCTCGCGCGTATGTGTGTGTGTGTGTGTGTGTGTTATATAATGTCATCCCCGACGCATGCGTGGAAAAATAAATAAACTGAGTGCACGCAACACTTTGCGCATGCGTAGTAAAAGTCAACTTAGTGGACGGCAGAGCACGCAATACTTGGCGCATGGGTCCTTTGTTGCAAATATGGTCCATACTGTTAAAACATTGTTCTTGCCCCGACAATATGCATAGGTTCTTATGGGGGTTTTGGAAGTTTTCACACGCTTAAACTGTCACGTTTTCATAAGAACAGTTGTCAAGGTAAAACGGCGAGACGTTAAAAACAAAAATATAGAGCAATCAGAGTTGTAAACAACATTAGTATTACCAATTGCTTCACTTTAAGTATTATTGTTTGGATGTATAAGCTGAAACTGGAAATATAACATGAAGAGAATACCTCAAGCTCCGTGGACAGAAAAACGAAAGCACTGAGACATATCGCATCAACTGATCGTAAGTTTCCAAATGTAGCTGATAATTTTGCTTTTACTTTTTATGGAGGGAACTTGGAGTTATTTATTGGATTTAGGGGATGATTTAATGCATTGTATAAGAGATATGGTGCTGTGGCCGGGACTTAGGTGAGAAAAATATAGTCGAAACCATTCTCGAGACAGGAAGATGAATGCTCCTGCAGCGGGACAAGAACATGACAAAAATTTGGCTTATCACGTGCTCTTCTCAAGGCGTTTTCTCCTTTTGCTTTTTTCGAATAGTT
>NC_087158.1:29332039-29359539 GCF_035594125.1 Scylla paramamosain | reverse complement strand
TAGAACCCCAAAGCATTTATAAATATGGACCTTATGAAAGGAGAAATATCTACAGCAATAACTTGACAGCAATGGCTCTCTCCTTCATAAAATAAAGGCTTTCAAAAAAATGGTAGAGGACACTCAGAACTGAATGAATGTGACATCTTCACATCCTAAGCAGGAGGCACTATATGGTATACACTAAGAGCTCTCTCTGCAAGGATGAGAATCATAGCTTTTTTTCCCCCATTTTTTTTCTTATTGTAAAGTCATAATGTTGAAAGGTTCAGGTACATAGGTGGACAAAGGTGATGGTTCCATTCCTCTTGGTCACAGCACTTCACTTGTGCCTGTTAGACAAACATTGAGCAAACATCATAAAAACTGTCTTCATGGGAAAAGTGTTGATAAAAACTGAACTATTGCTGCTAATATCTATACAGAGTCCATTACATATGATGAAATATATACATAACTCTTTCACCATCAAGGACATAGATGGTAAAAATATATGAAAGAGTCTGTTGTGAAAATCCATTTTCAGCTTAGTATGGCCATGTGCATTACTCTCCTGTCTGAATTAAGTTATCAAGCATGTCAGTGTGTACTGCCTTGTGTGGGTAGAACCTGATGGACTGCATATAGATCAACAAGAAGGCATTGGATCCTCCCATGTAGCTCAAGTGCTGTCATAGATGAAACCTTTCCCTTTGAAGTAGTTTCGTTCTAAAGAGACACATTAACAAAAGAGCTTGCATATAAATAGAAATTCAATGTAAAAACCAAAGACAAAATCTGCTGGCAGGAATCCAGCAGCAGTGAAGATGCTGAGCTGCTTCCAACACCATGGGCGATTCTATAAAAGTTTGTGTAGTGTTTGTTACAGACCTGAACACATCCATTATATTCATACTGTACATCTCTCCAAACACCAACTTTTATATGGGCATATTCATGTGCTGTACATTACCACTGTGTCTCAGTCATGGAATGTTACCACCTTGAATTGATAGAAATAACTACAAGGTAAACATTACTGATTCCTTTGGCACACACACAAGACACATCATTTGATTATTCATTCTTTAATTTTGCTTCATAGAAAGGAATTTAATTCTCTGTATAAGAAAAATAATGGGTACTTTCCAACATGGAATGAGTAAATACATGTAAATTCTATGACTATTGTTTACTGTACACAAGTGTAGAGATTTCAAAACCATTGACAATGTTGTGTATGACTAGACTTCATATGCCTCAATAAAGATAATCTAATGAACTATGAAGTATCTGTTATCTTATATTTTGCTTCAGTATTTCCCTTAATAAGTAACTACCTATACATATGTAAAAAATATTTATGGACTTGATAACTCTTGACACTGCAATTCATACAACATGAAATAAAAATTGAATTCTTAAAAAGCACATCTTTTTTTCTGAAAATTGATTATAAACTATAGATGTGAACAAACATTTCAGAAATCATCCTTCAAGTACACTAACTTAATGAATTATGATCGACTAGAGATTTTTGTCTACTTACACTGTACAGCATCGGTCACATTTCCATGATGTCTTCACACACACGGCACATGTACTGCTTTATGGACTGATGGTGAAAACGTAAAAATTCATGTTTGTAATTTTCATCTTTATCACAGATTCTTGCTGAGAAAGTCAATGTCTAATACTAAATTTCATATAATAATACATACATACATACATATATGCATTTTCAAAACATATAAATTTTCTGTTCCACTTCATAGACACTGAGAGTTCACATGACACTGAATTAGTACATCAAGTTCAAATTGTCAGTGGCATCCATCCATCACAATCACAGCAAACACTGTACCCACTACACTACCTTTCCCCGTGATCATATAACGTCCAGATGCTGGTACTGATACTCAGGTCTGCTTGCTGTGGCCGCTTGTGTCGGGGGCCGCTGTGCAATGTACACAGAAGCTGCAGTAGCTGGGTCTTGATACACAATAATAGGCTGAGCTCCTTGACCATTTCCTGTCATTGATGACTGTGGGGGCAGGTGCACCACTCCACCAGCATACTGGAGCAGAGGCCCCTCAGGACCCACTGAGTGGCCGTGTGGTGCCTGCTGCTGCTGCTGCTGCTGTGTGTTGTGAATTCCTGGGACGTAACGTGGGTGATGGGATGGGGGTGGCTGCACCTTGGCCTGGTTTATTGGCTGTGGGGGTAGCAGTGCACCTTCATTGGAGCTTGGTGGAGGTGGTGGTTTGGTGGTCTGAACCTTGCGCACCATCACCACAACAATGATCACTGCTATTAATGCCACCACACACACCAGGCCAACCACCAAGATCAATGTGTTGCTGCCTGCAGACTCATCTGTCATGGTAAAGAAGACAGTCAGGGTGAGTATACTAGACACATGCACGAGGGCAAAACATTTACATAAGGATCAATGTGTTGCTGCCTGAAGACCAGTGGCAGAACTGCAGGGGGGCAAGTGTCCCCCCCATTTCAGGGATGTGTCCCCACCCTGGGTGCCCCCAGTTTAAGGAATGTGTCTCCCCTTTGAATAACTAGATTAATTGATAACATACAGATAAAAAAAAATAGTAAGTAGTGTTAAAAGTTCATACTCATGAATGGGTCTATTAAAGCATAATGGTGTAACAGACATTTCACTAATACCTATTTAATTTAAGATTAATGTACACATAGCATGGTTGTTGTTTAATTATAATCCGAAGTTGAAACTATAGTCCAAACATTTATATTTTGTCTGACCAATATATGCATGAGATCAAGTCTGCCATGCATGAGCACAACAGCAGCACCAGGATTGTAAATGTGATCTTTGTTGATTATCTTTCTTATACTGTAGTTCCTATATGGTCATCAATATATGACATTGTTTGGTATAATGGTTATATACTACTAATGATCAATAAGTTAGAAGCTCCTAATTTACCATCATGGCTATAATGAACAGTTGATCCCATGCACATGTGTGGGTACTGGACCTGGTTAGGTGGGATTTTGGGTGTGTCTGGGACAAGAATATAATTATGTTCTTCACACTTTGACAAGAATATGGGTTTGTGAGTGATAAATAAGTATACAACATACCAAAATGAGGGTGTTCTGTGAATAGTCTGTTGACATCTGTGTGTGTGTGTGTGTGTGTGTGTGTGTGTGTGTGTGTGTGTGTGTGTGTGTGTGTGTGTGTGTGTGTGTGTGTATTAGACCATTAAGTCTTTTACTTTTTTTTTCTTTAAAGTATAGCTACAGTTTTACATCTTCCTAAGTCATGGCTCTTTACAGGGAGGGTAATAGCAGAAAACAGGCAAGAACGGGTTATTGTCTTGTTACATATGAATGGCCATATAAAGGTCCTAGGTGAGCAGGTAAATAGAAATGGTACCACAGTTAGACTTTGGTCTAGATAATGAACCAGAAATACTGAATGTAATGGTAAGTAACTGTATGACCTGGACAGAGAGAGGAAGGAAGTCAGTTATAGCTTACATATATATTGGTAAATGAGACGGCAAGGGGAATGGTTAGGGATATGTGGATGTTAGCCAAATTACTTTTTCTGTCTTCATACACCTCATGTTTTATATATATATATATATATATATATATATATATATATATATATATATATATATATATATATATATATATATATATATATATATATATATATATATATATATATATATATATATATATATATATATATATATATATATATATATATATATATATATATATATATATATATATATATATATATATATATATATATATATATATACACACACACATGAAATACTATGGTGACCCCCATATTTACCTGTGCCCCCCCGAGTGCCCCCCTGTTTTTGCACCCCCTGTTCCGTCACTGCTGAAGACTCATCTGTCATGGTGAACAGAGCATAGTCAGGATGAGTATGCTAGATACATATATGAGGGCAAGACATTTACACGAGGATCAGAAATTGCGAACAGTTTATCACTGGAAATTCTACTCTTGCACACTCCATACTTCTCAACCTCCTATACCTTTCTTCATACCTACACTGCTCTTTGTCAGGTAAATATTCCAACTCTGATTTTCCTCCATCTTTTATGGAGTCCTTTCCTCACTCTCACAGCATCCAATGCAGCTTTGTATATCTTCTTTACTCAAAATAAATACATACATACAGTACATATAACAAAGCAAGATGAATCAAACATTATTCATAATATCTATTACATAACTGGGAGTCATTGCTATATATAATACATAAAGATACACAAATGTATTAAAAAGTCAGTATTCCAGGTACCTTATATTTCACTGGATGGGCATCACACTTACCATAAACAGATAGCTGTGCTTGTCTGTAAGCCAACCCAAAGTTGTTGGTGGCAGTGCACACATAGACACCACTGTTCTGTTCTGTTACATGAGGTATCACCAACTGAAAAAAAAAGATTAAACATTGATCAGTATTCACATCATCATAGAAGTTTATAATCTCTAATAAACCTGGAAGATGCAAGCTTTGTGCAGGATGAGATACCTCACACCATAACTCAAAAGGGTCCAGATAACTACAGTATCACAGGAACACATAACTACCTCATAACAAAGATTTCTGTGGCACTTCTGCTGTACCTGCCATCTTAGCAGTTCACATCCCACACATGATCTCTCAGAATGAAGCTGTAATCACTCAATTCACATTTCCTAACATGTACATACACTCCTCTAAGAAAATAATCAAAGCCACAAACCTACCGGATCATCATGTAGAATAACATGTATGGATCAGTTGAAATAAAAGGAGGTGCAAAGGGAAAATGGTGTTGGACAAGAGCTGGCAGATGGAGTAGTGTAAATAAGATTTGGACACAAAGAAAAATGAAAATGAAGCATTATTAGTGAAGATGACTGGGTATGATGTGACAGTTATAAGACTGAAGAGAACATGATGATGATGAAAGAACAATATGAAGAGAGTATTGCATGCAAGGATGTCTATGGAATAACGAAGAGTAGCTGTGCATAATAGGGATGGATAACAAGCATTTGCATAGATTTTCCTTTAATTTTCTATATGGTAATGTGGCCTTAAGGTCTTTTCTCTTTAAAATAAGGTAAATATATACTTATTACCACAGGAAGATAGTTAATTGTTAGCAGCATTATGTATTCAGGATATACCTAATTTTTTTAGACATTATTTTGCATCATATGGAAGCATCCTGATGAAAAATTACTGATAAGAATGAACTTCATAGACATATAAATACAAAACAGTAAACAAGCATCACACACAAATAAAAAAAATGTATAAGAAAACAAACCAGTAATAAATATAAAACAGTAATGTCAGGCCACTCCAGCACTGGGTGTGGCAGTACCTTAGTGTAGAAGGAACCATCCCCCGGTGTGAGCACCTGGGTGGCCTGCAGCACCACATAGCGGTGGCCCTTCCACTTCAGGGTCTCATTGTCTGGGATGTGCTCCGCCTCATGGGAGCCATCCTCCAGGCGACGCAGCCACTGCCAAGAAGCATTATGTTGTTACCATTACTATGAAAGTGGCAAGGCTTACGTGAAAAATGTAATGTAAGGTATTCTTGAAGGTTTATACATAGAGGTAACTCAGAAAGAAATCCAAATATTTCTGACACATGCATTGCAGTGTATTTAGGATATTTCTGCTGAATTCTCATGAAATTAATAGTGAATGGGACGAAAGTAAGAGACAGATAAAGAGAAAAGTACACAGATGAATGCTGGCACTCTGATAAAGTAAGGAAAAGTCAAGGCAGAGGCACTCACCTTGATGTGGGGCACTACCTCGGAGTTTCCACTACACTGCAGGGTGGCGGACTTTCCCACTGGCACTGTGGTGTTGGCGGGGTCCTGAGGGTTGAACTCTGGCTCTCTTGGACGGGCTTGGTCTGTGGAAGGTGAATAGACCCATTACTAATCTCCTTTGTATCACTTAAAGTTTACTGAAATTCTAGACATGCCTTTAATCCATTTTACTCACTGTCCCTTTCCATGGGGGCCAACAGGGCTAAAAATGGGAATGTTGTATGTGTGAGTGCAATAATAAATAAATAAATACATATTTAAAAATACAATTAGAAAATAACAATGTAGATAAATAAATAAATAATCAAATAAATAACAAAATAGAAAATAAAAATTAAATGAACATACAAACCATATTCCAAGTTTCGGTTTGCCAATTTATAAATCCTGTATCTAGATTAAAAATAATTCATGTAAATAAAAGTTTCTGTAAGCGGTACTGTCTTTCCATTATCTCACATAAGAGCTACGCCATAACTTATGACCTCCAGTGTTTCGGCACCAAGAAATTTATTCCCTCCTTTAGAACCTCCCGCTCCTCACCTATAACTCGCAGCGTCCAGTTGGCTGCCGCGGCGCCCAGGGGGTTAGCGGCGGCGCAGGTGTAAGTGCCGGCGTCCTGCGGCCTCAAGTCCATAAGGTGGAGGTAGTGGCGGGTGAGGCGCGACTCTCCCCCCAGCGGCCCCTCCCGCAGCTCCATTCCATCCTGGGGGAAAGAGTTAGTGTAATGGCCGAGGCAAACCGATAGTTGTGCTTTCACATCACAAAATAACAGAAGCAGACATCAGAATGGTGAATGCATTCTATTGTGCTTCGATGCGGTGGTGGGGAAGGGAAAGGAAGGGAAGGGAAATGAACTAGTGGGGAGGGAGGCAAATGGAATGGAAGGGAGGGCGGCAGGTTTTCCCGACCTCCCACCGTCGTAATAATTGCTCACTCAAGCGGCAGCCTCGTGATCGCCGTGAGTTTATAATTGAAGATAACATTTACCTCTCATGCGGTGACAAGAAGGGTAAAGTTCACGTCTTATGGTTCCCGCACATTTCCACGGCTATTAACTTCATATCTCACAACGATCTCCAGGGTTGGGCGCCAAACTTCTGCTGCACTCCCCTCCGCTCCTCCACTCCCATTTTAAGCTCAGCGAATGTTTATGAACCAATTTAACATTAAGTTCTCGGGTAAATGTTGTGAAAGACAAGCCCAAATCGTGGTTGCTCCAAGATATCTCAGTTTTCTTAGTCTTATACCAGTCTCTCTTCTGTCTTACTCTTATCAGAAACAAGAAATTATACGAAAATATTCAAGAGCTGTAAGAAATGCTAGTAAGGATATCAAAGCATTTAGGAATTGAATCTAACCACGTGTTCTGATGAGACTGTGTGTTCTAGATGTGAATAATATAAAACAAATAACCAAAAAGCTACAAAAACGAGCATCTCTAAGACGACTAATATCACACACACACACACACACACACACACACACACACACACCCCGTAGTGGTAGTTCCTTGCTGGTAATTTAATAGAGGGGTGGAAGATTACGCGAAAAAAAAAAAAAAGAAGGGAAATCAGTGACTCTCACAACCACTAGCGGTGAGGAAGGGATGTGAATGGTCAAAGGAGGAGGAGAAAGAGAAAACGGAAGAAGAGAAGAGGAGTAACCGCAGCAACTCAAAGAAAGATGAAACTTAGAAGGGAAGGAAGGAGATGAGGACAGAAAAAAAAAAAAAAACTAGTGAAGAAGGGAGGGAGGTGGATGATATGGGAGAGGGAGAGGGAGAGAGGGAAGGAGGGTGAGCGGCGAGGGGAAGGAGGAAGGATGAGCAAGCAGGTCTCCCATTCGGAGGGCTGGGGAGGGGCAGCAATAACAGCGAGGAGTATATTTCTTCCTTAATCCAGCCATTTGTATTCATACTGGACCGAATAGCCACGGCTTTTGCTGGTGATATTACTACTGCTACTCGTCTCTCTCTCTCTCTCTCTCTCTCTCTCTCTCTCTCTCTCTCTCTCTCTCTCTCTCTCTCTCTCTCTCGTTATTCTATTGAAGCATGCAATTATTTTTCGAGCGCAAAGTTTATAGTTCATCTACACAAAATTACTGCCAGGTGATGTGTGTGTGTGTGTGTGTGTGTGTGTGTGTGTGTGTGTGTGTGTGTGTGTGTGTGTGTGTGTGTGTGTGTGTGTGTGTGTGTACGTGGGTGAGCGAGTTGTAAGTTACGATGTCTGAACCTTTTCCTTCTTGAGTCGCTCTCCATGAAGGTGGAAAGTGTTGTTGTTGGTGGTGGTGTTGTAGTAGTAGTACTAGTAATGGTAGTATCATCACCAACAGCATCAGCAACAATAAAAACAGACACAACATTGCCATCAGATAAGAAAAGTGGCCACCCTCATCATAAGTTCAACAATTCTTGCTCAAGCACTAACAAAAAAAAAAAAAAAAACAATAAAAATGTCTCTTTATTGACCACCACCACCACCACCACTATCACCACCACCACCCACTCTTTCCTGGAAGCGTCCCACACAAGTCACAGGCAGTGTATCTATTCCCGGCAGCTGGACGCTCGGGGTTGTGTGAGCGCAGGAACTTTATGCTTCTATACAACACCGTAACTTACTCCCGCCTCGCCACCCCCTGCGGGTCAGCCACTCACGGGATCGACTTCTTTCACTCGCTCCGGCCAGCCCATCATTCTTGCTCCCTTAATGGGCATAATTACCAAATAAACACATAAACCACTCCGCCATTCCTCATAGTCGGTGTACAATTTTCATGGTGCGGCAATTCAATTAACGATTAAATCTCTCTTTATCACGGAACATTCTCTCTCTCTCTCACTCTCTCTCTCTCTCTCTCTCTCTCTCTCTCTCTCTCTCTCTCTCTCTCTCTCTCTCTCTCTCTCTCTCTCAACACAGCTGCATATAAACCTGTTGTTGTATCACCAATATCTCTCTCTCTCTCTCTCTCTCTCTCTCTCTCTCTCTCTCTCTCTCTCTCTCTCTCTCTCTCTCTCTACACTTAATACCCAATCTTACCTTGAACCAGGTGATGGAAGGTTCGGGCTCTCCGCTAACTTGGCACTTCAGCTTCACGTTATGACCCACTGGCTTGTCGATCTTGCCCGGCACTGGAGGGAGCAACTGCGTGAACTCCGGGGGAAGGCCGCCGGGGAAAGGACCAGCCGCTGACGAGGAGCTGGAGAGCGGGTCTGCAAGGAAGGAGATTCTTGTATTATGCGGGTGAAGGTTTAGTTTTCTATGGTATTGACTTACTAAGCTTTCTTTTGGATTGTAAGGGGGGACTTATATATAGAGAAGTAATCCTTCGTTTTCTCTACAATGAAAGTTTAAGGAAGCAAGTTATTGTAGATGCAGATTAATGGGGATTTAGTTCTCCATGATCGACTTAACAGATATGTTTTCTTGTATTGAGAGTGTAAAGGGATACGAAACTAACAGATTTTTCTTTTCTATGGTGAAAAGAACCTTCATTTTATATACAGGGAAAAGTTTCAGAAAGAGAGAGAGAGAGAGAGAGAGAGAGAGAGAGAGAGAGAGAGAGAGAGAGAGAGAGAGAGAGAGAGAGAGAGAGAGAGAGAGAGAGAAAGAAAGAAAGAAAGAGAGAGAGAGAGAGAGAGAGAGAGAGAGAGAGAGAGAGAGAGAGAGAGAGAGAGAGAGAGAGAGAGAGAGAGAGAGAGAGAGAGAGAGAGAGAGAGAGAGAGAGAGAGAGAGAGAGAGAGAGAGAGAGAGAGAGAGAGAGAGAGAGAGAGAGAGAGAGAGAGAGAGAGAGAGAGAGAGAGAGAGAGAGGTTTCAAGAAATGGAGCGAGTAAGAGTGAGTGAAGAAGCTTGTGGGTGCAGAATATGGATGAGGGAGAAAATGTATGAGGAAGAAAGTGAAGGAAATGCTGGAGGGAGAAGGATCTATGTGGAGATGAAAATGGATGAGGAGAGCAGCGAGTGAAGGAGAAATAGACAAGGGAGAAAATAAAAATGTAAAAATATAAGAAAGGAGAGGAGAGAAGAGTTAAAAGTTGGGTAAAGTGAATGGAGAAGAGAGAGAGAGAGAGAGAGAGAGAGAGAGAGAGAGAGAGAGAGAGAGAGAGAGAGAGAGAGAGAGAGTACTTTTTTTCCTTTCTCAACGTGTTTTTCTTAATTTTCTCTTTCCATAAACCAGAAATACAAGTCTCTCTCTCTCTCTCTCTCTCTCTCTCTCTCTCTCTCTCTCTCTCTCTCTCTCTCTCTCTCTCTCTCTCTCTCTCTCTCTCTCTCTCTCTCTCTCTCTCTTGCGGGTTCCTTTACAATCTGCTTTTTCTTAATATCAAGGCAGCGTCGCGAGAAGGTACTGGACTTAATGAATTATGTAAATGAGGGACCCCCGGCACATATTGCCTCTCCTATCTCCTCCTTCCCTTTCCCCTTCTATCCATTCTCTCTTCCTTCTCCCTCACTCCTGATTTTGCTTATGGGGATATGGTTGTTTTTCTCCTCATCCTTGTTTTTCTTCCCATTCTTGTTCGTGTGTTTGTTATCGTGTTTTTTGTTTTGTTTTCTTCTCTTTCTTTATCATCTTTTTCTTCTGATCTAATTCTCAGATTGTTTTCTTGTTTTCCTTGTTCTCTGTTCCCTGTCCTACACTGAGTCGTTGTTCTTTTCCTCTTCCTAATCGAGTTATTGTCCTTCTTATAATTCCTCCCCTTCCTCTATTTGTCCTTTACTACTTTCGTTTCCTGTTCCATACTGAGAGTCGTTCGTCTTTTCCTATTCCTGCTCACGTTATTTTCCTTGTTACAACTCTTCTCTATTTGTCCTGCCTTGCTCCCTGGCGCCCCAGACTGGCTGCGTCGAGTGAGCCGCGCGGCAATGCTGATGAAAGACAGATTGACGTGGATGGCTCTATGCTCGAGTGGAAAGCCCGCGGCCTGAGCCAGCGACCCCGCGATGCTTGACGGAAGCACGGAATAGAATCATATTTCATGTGCTTACATACTCATATATTCTCGCTTTAGGAAGCATAAACTCATATCAGCAGCGCATATATTTTCATCATCCAAGCAAGTGATGATAAAATATTAGAGTTCTCTTAAATTTCAACTTACGAATAAATCTTTTTTAATATGTAGACTAAACTTTATTTTTAACAAAAACTTTTCCTCACTTGTATTTGATCTAGTTTTATTTTTCTTTCTTTATTTCTTTCTTTTTTCTTTTTTCTTTTTTTACTGAAGGACGAGAAACAACGCTTTTTTCTCATTATTGGTTTTAGGAGACTATCTCTCTCCACCGACGGGGCTCAGAGTGTGAATGATGTGTGTACGAGTATGTGGTGTCTTGTCTGGGCAATCCCGTGTCTAATTTGGGATTGACGGCCTGATATATATATACTTAACGAACCAAACAAACTTATGCGAGTGGTGAGAGAGGTTTTAGTTATCCATAATGAACATTACTGGCAGTGCACCATGTCAGGCTTAGTGAAACTTCGTATTATTTTAGCGTAGAGTTGCGAAAGGCTGTCCACGTGACTATCCTTCTCCACCAGGGGCCGACAGGGCTAAGAGTGTGAATGATGTGTGTATGAGTGTGCGGTACTTTGTCTGGATCAACCCGTCTGGGATTGCCGGCCTGGTATATAGATAGATAGATAGATAGATTTGCTTGGTAAAATACTTCATTTACATCAAACTCAAGTCTGTTCATTCATCAAAGAAACACATTATTCACCGAGCCATCGCCTCACTATGACGGGCTCCATGTAGATTATCAAAGAGAGAAAAAATGAACAAAGAAAAAAACATATGAAAATCCGGTACTACGCGGCTGGCGAGATGATGAAGAAAAAAGTCACTACGGTAAGATGGAAAAGAATAACGAGAGGAGGGAAAGAAGAAAGCAGATGAAAGCAGCTCCCGTCCCCGATACGTGTGAAGCGCGGCACACACGGCTTGAGGAACAAAGCTGGAGGCGCCAACAATGGGCCGAAGGAAAAGATGAGACCACAAAGAAATAGTGAAACAACACCAAAGATGTTTATACCTGGACAGAGGATCGACCACCTGACAGCTGAAGGTGAGAAAAAGAGATGAAAGCACACCTGGCTGATAACGGAAGGTGCTTCTCTTACCTGTATTTGTCCCATTATGGAGGAGAGAGAGAGAGAGAGAGAGAGAGAGAGAGAGAGAGAGAGAGAGAGAGAGAGAGAGAGAGAGAGAGAGAGAGAGAGAGAAGAGAAGAGAAGAGAAGAGAAGAGAAGAGAAGAGAAGAGAAGAGGAGAGGAGAGGAGAGGAGAGGAGAGGAGAGGAGAGGAGAGAAGAGAAGAGAAGAGAAGAGAAGAGAAGAGAAGACAAGAGGAGAGGAAAGGAGAGGAAAGGAGAGGAGAGGAGAGGAGAGAAGATAAAAGAAGAGAAGAGAAGAGAAAAGGAGTCGAGTCGACTCGAGTCAAGTCAAGACAAGGCAAGACAAGACAAGACAAGACAAAAGAGCAGAAAAAAAAACAGAAAAAAAGAAAAATACTACTTAAAACAACCATACAACACCACACACACACACACACACACACACACACACACACACACACACACACACACACACACACACACACACACACACACACACACACACACACACACACACACACACAGACACACACATCCCCCACCACCCCTCTCTCCCTCTCTGAAATTCTCCCTCACTCACCAGTAACAGTAAGAGTGATGGTGAAGATCTCCTTGCCAAATCCGTTGACCGCCGAGCACACGTACACTCCCTGGTCGCCGAGTGTCACCTCTCGGATCTTGAGTATCTTGCCCTGCAGCTTCATGCGTTCCCAGCCCTCTTCCGGTATCACCTCCTCCCCCTGCAAGACAAAGATTAACGTGTAGTGGATGCTTGGAAGACCTGAAGAGTTAAACAGTGGTATACATGGATAGTTACGAGGATGTTTCTTTGTGTTAAGGAAGTTTGGTTATTTCCCCTCCTTACAAGACAAAAATTAACGTGCATTGGATGCTTGGAGGTGCTGAAGAGTTGAACAGTGATGAATATGGATAGTTAAGTGGCGGTTTCTTTATTTTACGTGTTTAGGAAGTTAGTTAAAGGCTAAGAAACCTCGGACAAGACAAAAAATCAAGGTGTACTGGATTCTTGGAAGAGCTGAAGAGTTAAACAGTGATATGTATGAATAGTTAAATTGTTTTTTTTTTATTTTACGATGTAAGTTGGGTTAAAGGCTACAGATGCAGAGATAATGAAGGTCAGTGGATTGTTGTTCTTTAAAGAGTGGTGAGGCACACAGTGGTTATCTCCTTTGTATTCGTGGCAGCTCTCATGGCCATTCCCGCGGCAGCTGAGACAGGCACTGTTTTGTCTTGCTGTCACTCTGAATCACCCCGCTGCGTGCTGTCATCATGTCTCAAGCTGAAGTGGCGCTCATGTTTCTCTCTCTCTCTCTCTCTCTCTCTCTCTCTCTCTCTCTCTCTCTCTCTCTCTCTCTCTCTCTCTCTCTCTCTCTCTCTCTCTCTCTCATTTCGTTTCTGTACTGCTCAAGTTAGCCATGAAAACGGTGTAATTTTCTGTATTTGAGCATATCAAACACTCTCTCGCAGGCAGGGATCACAGACAACACGGCTGGTAATTAGGAAAAGTGCGTGAAATTGGCGTAGTGTGCAGGGAGCGTGAACACGGCCCGCGGGCACCTCCAGCCCGCCGGCTTCCTCCCGCCCACTTCAACCCGGCTGTCTCTAAGGCCGCCGTGTGGAACGTCCCGATAAATTCTCTTTCATTTAGCTGTGTGTGTAGGAGTGTGTGTGTGTGTGTGTGTGTGTGTGTGTGTGTGTGTGTGTGCCCCCACTCAGTGGTGCGTGAGGATGATAGAGGGAAGATATAACTTTGTCGGACGCAGCCACCGCTGCTGGCAGGCCCATTGTTGGCTGGGCGGACAGTGATTAAAGTGCCCTAAATTACGAGCAGGTAAACAGAGGCCAGAGGGGTGAGGGAGACGATGCCTGGCGGTACTGCTGCCTTCCTTCCCTGCCCCCAGGCTTTGGTTCAGCCCCGCCCCGCCCCGCTCCCGTTCCGCGCCGCTCAACACCGCCTCGCCTCGCCACCTTCTGGACATCTTAATTTAGTTTGTATAGACTTCCCGTGGTCCTGATGGAAATTACAGAAGAGTCACTGCCCTTTCATGTCATAGCCTGTAGGACAAAGCACCGCTACGCGAACATCACTGAGCATGCATCCTTATCAAAATCCCATCTACTGAAGCGATAAAAGATAACAAGAGAAGCATTCGGCACAGTACTCCTCTTTGTGACACCCGCGGAAATCATTAGTGAGTCAGTCCGTCTTTGATGCAGGAGGCGATGACGGAGGCTGGCTGTGAGGTCTGAGGGTCTCGCAAACAAACCACACAAGGGTAATTCTCTTGTCAGTGCAGGAGTGACGCGGATGACTCTGCCGCATTGGGTGATAACTCAAGCTGTTCCCGCCCCGAGCCGCCCCGCTGCGCTAATGACCGGGAGACTGACTGTGGGTGACTCTCATAAAGGAGCCTCGTTCCCCTCCACCAGTCACTTGTCGAGGCTCGGTAATGAAGTGGTGGCGGGAAAGTGACGTGCAACCATTAAGGCGTGCGGGTAGAAGATATGAAGGGGATTTCGAGGGGATCGGGACGCGAGGGATGAAAAATGAGGTGCCAGCGAAGAATAAGATCGCTGGGAAGGACGAAGTGGGTAAGGAATGAAACAAAAATCCTCACGACTTAAAGAAGGGTACGACTTGGGGACAGTGAAAGCGTCGGTGAAAGGAGAGTCGATCACAGCTTCATCAGTCACAAGAATCATTTGGCTTTGATGCGGGGAAAACAATCAAGGAACATAGAGAAGAGAAGGTGAAGAAGGGAAGGGAGAGGAAAGGATGAAAAATCAGTGAAACTGGACCAGAGGAATAAAGGAAAAAATAAGACGAATGAAGAAAGGAAAGGGAAAGACAGCAAATTTGGTGTGAAACTAGATGACAGGAATAAAGGAGGAGAAAAGGGGAAAAAAGGAGGAAGGAGATCAAGAAGACTAAAAAAAAGGAAGGAGAGAAAAGTGAAGCCATATCAGTGGTAAACTAGATGAAAAAAACGAGAAGAGAAGATGAAGAGAAAAAAAAAACGAAGGAAAGGGCAAAAGCAAAAAGATGGAAGGGGAGAATGGAAGCAAAACAGAAGATCAAGGAGAGAAAGGAGAGAGGAAGACATGTATATACGAGATATAAAGGTACTAGGCCTTGCTGGCGCCCGAGAGTGTAAGAAAGGCAGGAAAAGTGAGTGGCGAGTGTGTGGGGCGACACTGTACCCTCCCCACGGTTTTGGAGGACGAAGTGAAAGATGGAGGCGGAAGGAAGGGCCAGTGAGCTGCGTATACTTGACCTCTGAGTGGACGTAGGGAAAAAAAAAATGACACGTTTCGGAAATAACTTGTATCATAAGTAGAGAACATGCATCCCGTTAAGCAGCCGCGCATTGCAAGGCCACTAGAGTACGTGGTATGATCGCAAGTGACACGTCCAGAAATCAGCGTTTAATTGCGTGTGTCTTAATAGAAAAAAATAGCTGATTTCCAAATTATACATGAAAGTATGACCTCGTCTAGTTCAGGAGAGTCCTTCGTATAGTAAAACACATCAAGACGTCTCAGTGTAGATATAAAGATAATAAAGTAATAGATATAAAGATGTAAAGTGGATAAATAAATAAGAAAAAAGGGTAAATTTATAGTTTAAGCCAATGTCCCCAATCTCTACCCACGGCCCACGGCGTTATTATTAATTTCCGACAAGTAGTGTAATCATTAGAAATTATGTGAATAGTGAGAAGAACAAAATGAGGTAGGTTATTACCACGTAGTGTGTAATGGCTTAAACTATAATAAAACCGAAAAAAGTGTTAAATCATTAGTGTGAGGCCATTTGTGTGTTGTAAAACACACAAAGGCGCTAAACTCTGTCCACCAATTAGAGGCAGTTAGGCTCATTACCGCTCATGTGTAGTCTTGAGTTCAATATATTACTTTATGACCGCTGTTTACTTACTGTATAAAACATCTGTGACCAGGGTTGTGTCTTTGAGCCAAACTGTGACCAGATAACACGTCAGGAGCGGTCAGACTTGCCCTTCACCTGAAGCACCACCATCTGCGCCTTTGTCTTTGCTTATTACTTGTGAGTGTTGCTTGTGAGTCACCATTGCCCCTGTTCCTTTTTTGTCAATATTGATACTCGCTGTTACGTATGTGCGTCTTATTGATAGGCATATAGTGTGTATGAAAACTCTGTATTAGTTCCTCATGCATCTGCGAAATTCCCTTGATCCTTGATGCTATACTCGTAGGTTAGTTTATTTATTTATTTATTCCGTTATGTAAGAGGGACACTGGCCAAAAAGCAAGGTTGAAAAGAATAATCGAAAATTGGAGGATTAACTGGTAGTATCCTACTCTGTATCTTCTATATATGTGTTACTTTATCTATCATAAGCCAGTATAAGCCTAAAATCATCACCTGATATTTTACGTCAATCCAACAAACGTATTTAAAAATTCGCGACCACGTTGATGTTTTTGGTGTAACATCGTTGGAGGAGAAGCGTGGTGGTAATGGTGATGGTGGTAGTGGTGGGACGTGAGGACGTGAGGATCTGTCACTGACCTTGCGATGGCTGGCTTACACTTGAGCAGTGGTGGCTGAAGGAGATCGAGGGGAATGAGGCAACCACGACATCAGGGAACAGGTGTGTGAGGGGACAGGGATAAGGTAGGATGAGATGAGACGCTACGATGCCTCTACTGTCCTTCCCTACACACACACACACACACACACACACATCTGTACGTAACATTCCTGTTAGTTTATTTCTTTGGTGGTTGTTTTTCTTCTGTTTTAATATTTTTTCTATTGTTTATTTATGTTTTGTCCCTTGTTTCTTTGTTCGATGGTAATTTAGTTATTTATTTTTTGTAGAACGTCAGTAAAACATGAAGGAAAATCTGCCCTCCGTCCTGTAATATTTGGGAAAATGTTAGGCTTTGTAGGATATCTCGTCTTACCTCTCGCGCTCCCTCCTTCCTAAGCATTGAAAAAGTGCGGGAAATTTGAAGGTTTATAAATGCACTGGTGTGTGTATGTGTGTGTGAGTGTTATTGCTAGTTATCTCTCTCTCTCTCTCTCTCTCTCTCTCTCTGTCAGTAGTTGCACAGGTCTTCAAGGGTATTTTTACGGTTTTAGTGACAGATTAACAACATTTCTACATTAATAACAGGAGAAACACCATTGAAAACCCTGATAATCATCTTTATAGCTTTGAAAAACAGTCGTGAGGAGAGAGAGAGAGAGAGAGAGAGAGAGAGAGAGAGAGAGTAGGAGCATTTCAGTTGAGCCTATTCTGCCCTGGTTCGTGTTTGCTGCGGTGACACGGTGCCGCACTGAGTGAAGATTGCGTTCATAATCACTTATCGGGGATGGAGTGGGGAAAGGAGGGTCAGGAAGTGAGGATATTTATATTATTTGACATATTATTTGATAGCATGTCAACTTTTGTGTGTGTGTGCGTGTGTGTGTGTGTGTGTGGGTGGGTGTTGGATCAGTGACAGGTGGCGCTGGGGAGTTACCACGGCGAGCGGCTGGCTGGCTGCAGTGTTTTGGTCAGCACTAGTCAATCTTGCCCTACACGCTCTATTAACCAGTGTTTCCGTCTTTCCGACACCTTCTTCCTGCACCAAGCACCGTCAAGCATCACCAGAGAGGCACGAGTACGTAAGGTGAGTCCAGCGGGGCCAGTCTCTCCTCAGTCAGCCTTACTGCCTTCACAACACCCTAATCCTCCCTGTAGTGTCTTGTATTCGTTTATTTAGGATTCATTACTCGTTATTTAGTTTTTTTAGGGGTTAATTACTTATATTTAGGTTTTGTTTACGTCTGAGTCTGGAAAGAGTTGGAAATTTATTCAAATATTTAATGTTCGTCAATATGTAAACAAGCTGTCAGCTGTGTTATTAGCCATTATTTGCCTCGTCTCTCACTTATTGTAAGCCTAACATATCACAAGATGGATCCACATGTCTAGCCTTCATATCCGCTGGTCAGATATATCCGTCATTGCCTTGTTTTGGTGTTATATAGGAATAAATAAGGCAACATGGCCGCCGGCTCCCCCACTGAGGTCGCTGCCGAGGGCCGCCGAGGGCCGCCATGATGAACTGGCACCTGTTCCGGCTTGTTGGTTCCAATATTTTTTTTTATTTTTCTGAATTAATTTATTTGGCTTGTATAGTAAGATTTTATGGTTTCTAAAAATATTTCGTTGCTTTTGAAGTGTTTTTCTTGCTTCAGTTAAGTAAATGTGCTGAATTTGGTGTTGTTTTTTATGTAAATAAGGGGCAGTTTGTACGGCGAAATTTACCCAGCCTGGTTTTTGGCTTTTTTATTTGAGGCTTTAATGAAGATTTTATTGCTTCAAAAAATCGTTTATGATTTTTAAAGTATGTTGCGTTCCTGTTGAGTTAAGTATGTGGAATTTGAATAGACTTATTGTCCCGTTGAATGTGGCGATTTTGTCATTTTTTAGCTTCTTTATTTTTTTATTGTAGCTTGTAACTAAGTGTGCATTATTTTAAAAAATAGTTCAGATTTTTTAAAATGTTTTTTTACCAGTGTAAAGTGGAATAGGTGGACTTTTCAGTGTTTTTAATGGTGTCAAAATTTCCAACACTTTTTCCATATTTCACATAATATTTCTTTATAACTACTGAGACTGGAGGTGTTTTGATATTGTGAATATTAATTTAAGTAATTGTCAAGTCAGAATATATAATGCATTCGAGCCTAGCTTCATTTTTTCTATGGGTCAATTTCAAAATGAAATACGTTACGTACGTATGGCAGCGGGGCGCCGGCACCTCGCCTGTGACGTCATCAAGGATTCGGGACTCGGTCTGCTCCAGTGTCTCCTCAATATTTACCGTAATTTCCAGTGTTTTCCAAGTGTTTCCAGCTGTTTCTTAAGTCAGGCGTGTAGATAGTTGTAGTAGAAGGAAGAAAATAAGAGAAATGAAAGAGGAGAAGGAAGAAATAAAAAGAAATGGAGGAGGAGGCAAAACAGGTAAACAATATTTAGCTTAGTTTCCCTTGCTGCGCTGCAGTTCTCTGTAATATTTTGTGTGTTTTGGGTGTTTTACGTGTTTAGGATGTATGTAGGAATGTTGTGGGGTGTTTAGAGTGTGTTTTGGTGGTGTTTAGGTGTGTTTTGGGTGTATATTTGCTGTTATCATTGTGTTTTGGGTGAATTTTGGGTGATTTAAATGTGGTTTAGGATGTTTTTAGTTATATTGTAAGTGGTTTGAGTCTGTGGGGTGTTTTGAGTATATTGTTGGATGTTTTTGTGTGTTATGGGTGTGTTTGGATGTATATTGAGGTGTAGTGAGTTTGTTTTGGGTTTATTTTCTGTTTTAAGTGTTTCGGTGAGTTTGGGTGTGTGTGTCGGGTCTTTTGAGGTGTATTTGATTGTGTGCAAGTAGCTTTGGGTCTTTAAGGGTGTGTTTGTGGCGTGTTTGTGGTGTTGAGTGGTGCTTTAAGTGTGTTTTGGATGTTTTGATGTGTTTTGGGTGTGTTTGATGAGTTTTGGGGTGTTGTGTATTTTGGGTGTTGTAAATCTTTTGAGTGTGTTTGGATGAGTTTTAGGTATATTGGGGTGCTTTGAGTGTGTTTTGGATAAATTTAGCGTGGTTGGGGTGGGTTATTTGGATGTTTTTAGATGTTATGGGGTGTTTTGAGTGAATATTCAATATTTGGTTGTGTTTAGGTGAGTGTAGTGGGTATTTTGGGGTGTTGTGATGTGTTTTGGTTGTGTTTTGGATGTTTTGAGTGTATTTTGAGTGTGTTTTGGTAAGTTTTGTTCCATGTAGGGATGTTGAGTGTTATATATATATATATATATATATATATATATATATATATATATATATATATATATATATATATATATACATATATAATGGGAAGGCAATGAGAAGAGGGACAAAAGAACATTTGATGCACCGCCTGTGTTCATACCGGGATCTGATGTCAGTTCTTGTGAAGGGCCAGAATGCATATTCCTGAAGTCTGGAAGGAGCTGTCTGCCAGCCTGTATGGACACTAGGCTGTAGCTCCAAAACTAACTGTAGGATTCTCTCTAAAATAGTCTCATTGAGATTCTCACACAAAATTACCTATACGTAACTTAATCTAACCTAACCTAACCGCTACAAGAGTAAATAGGCCGAAACATTACCAGACTTCGGGAATATGCCTCCAGAGGGATATGGGTTAAGGTCGCTTCACACACATCAGTGCTGTATTCGTTCCGTGCTGTTCAGTGCTCCAGTGTCAGTAAAAAAAAAATTCATCATTTTGGAATTCAGCGGAAGCATTTACACACGTCCGGCGAAGTACCGTGTTTTGACTGAAGTGATTGTTACGTCCGCGTTCCGTGAAATGGAATATTGTCGTCACTGGTATTTTAAAAATTTTCACGGATGTCGGACAAGTGTTTGAAATAAAATAGAAGAAATTGAAATGGTGATAAATACTCTTTTTAATTGATGTAATTAATCACATTGTACATTATACTTACCACAACACACCACATCACACCACACCACATCATAACACACCACACCATACCACACCACACCACACATCACTGAGCAATGTCATCAAACAGTTTTTGGACATTCTTAAGTACTGGAAAATTTTTGTTTCATCATTATTTAATTCCTCGTACAGAATAGCAAAATCTCCTTCAGTTTCTCTTTTTCTTCCATGTTTCATGTACCCACTTTTCTTTTCTTTATTTTTTGTTAAGCAAGCATCTTGCTCTTAATCAAGAATTATGACAATCATAGCCAACTCCACGTCTGAAAGGATATGTGTGCATAGACGTCACGAAAGCAATATGGATATCACGGACACTAAACCTATCCAATACTAATACAGCACTGATAGGTGTGAAACCACCTTTGAGTGTACTATTCAGATAGTGTACCCACTATCTGCCAATTTCACTGGGACAAAAGCACAATTAGGTGATAGTTAAGAATAATAATAATAATAATAATAATAATGATAATAATAATAATATAATAAAAGGAGTTAAGCCATCTATATAGTTAGGTAGATTGATATTATCATTATTATTGTTATCATCATTATTACATATCAAGGTATTGTGCCATTATTATTAATAATATGTTATTATTATTATTATTATTATTATTATTATTATTATTATTATTATTATTGTTATTATTATTATCATTATCATATTTCAGCTATCCAACATCAGAACAGTATATGAATATGGCAAATGCTGTTTTGACATCATTTCCTGCCATCCTGAGAAACAGTGATCTCGAGGAGCATGAATTGCAGCTGCAATGGAAATTGCGCATCCAGCGCAAGTTTCAGAATTCAAGAAAGAGGCAGGATTCCTCAGTGTCTGAGGTGACGTCAAGGAAAAAGAAGATCCCTTGCATAGCGCCAAAAGAGACTACGTGTCCACTGATGTATGGAGTAAAGGCTTACCTTCCACCAAGGCCCCATTCAGAAGATGATGAGTCATTAGAGAGACATAGACAGTGGCTTGCTCTACATTGGATGAAGAAAGATCCCGAGTTAGATAAGGTATGTGATATTTGTATGCTTGATTTATCTTTTTTATATTTCTGAGACTTCTTTACTGGTGTTGTTTAAAAATAGCTGCTCTTATGTAAGCAATTTCAATGGTACTGGTAGATAGCCACTGAAAAAAAAAAAAAAAAAAAATATATATATATATATATATATATATATATATATATATATATATATATATATATATATATATATATATATATATATATATATATATATATGAGGGAGAGAGGGAGGCTGGCGGGACAGTCAACTTATGAAAACTAATTTTACTTTAATGATTTTCCTCAGGCTGAACGCCTCATGCAGTTGACACTCTCTGAGAGACGCAAAAATATAATCAACGGGTACATTCTTGTAGCAGAAATCCTGAACTTGTACCCGTGGATTCAGACTTTTGATGGCCTAAGTGTGTATATATGTACACTTTATGGATTTTGCTACATATTGTCACTAATTGTCAACTTTATTTGTAGGGCTATAATGTATATAGCTATTTATATTTTATAGTAGGTAATTGATATTTAACTACCGGTACTTCCATTCTCCCTCTCAGGCTCAAAGGCCTCAGTGACGGGAGATAAGCACTCATAACTAAGTACAGTTATTGCAGATGCTCATCTCTGTAACCTTCACTTATAATTATTTGATGCTTATATCTTTACAGATAATCAAGGAGTTCCTGAGATTAGAACCACAAGCGGATGAACCAGACCCAAGAGTAGCAGTTTTGAAAGGGCTGGAGAAATATAGGCTCCCAATAATTGCCATTCTCAAAAAAAGAAAAGCAGTTCCTCTGTATATGGAAACCTTACTTGAACTCTATGACCACGATGAAAGTCAATGCGAGTAATGTCTAGTTCAATTTGTTCATTTCAGTAGCTGGTAGCAATTTAATATACGTATCTTTTCATCATTAGCAATGCATCTTTCACTTTTATAAGCCTAGTATTCATGAAACTATGCTGCATGCAAAAACCAAACATTGTATTAAGCATGACCTATCTAACTGTAATGCTTGCACCAATTTCTATAAAGGTACTAATTTAATTTTTAAATTCCTGCTCTTCTATCAAATTTTTGGCTGAGTGCTATGGCTAAATAATTGTTTGCAGCATAAGTGATGTTAAAGATTTTAATAGGTGTAAAGCATCTCTCTCTCTCTCTCTCTCTCTCTCTCTCTCTCTCTCTCTCTCTCTCTCTCTCTCTCTCTCTCTCTCTCTCTCTCTCCTCTCTCTCTCTCTCTCTCTCTCTCTCTTCTCTCATAAGGAAAGACATTATTTCTAGTGTAAATAAACCCAATAGGCTGTTCAATTTGAAATTTAAAATGTAAATATTATCAATCTTTTTAGAAATGTTAGCTGCATCCTCTTCCCTTGCAGTCCTATAAGACAGGTCACTAATTCGTGTGGAGATAGAATTCTTGTTGTCACCTTTGCCGGCACTAGCGCAAGTGCAAACAGTCTGATAAAGGTTTCTTCCATGGTTGTGATGAAGTTCAGGACTTCTCACACTGTTTTGGTGGATATGATGAGAAGAATCGGGAGTTCGGAACATCAGTGCGTTATGTCGGGGCATGTAGGTTTGGCTGGGGTTTTCTTTTGTTTCTTTTTTTTTTTTTTTTTTTTTTTCAATCAGTACTCATCGTATTCTTAGGAGGACTTGCTAGACAAAGCATTATTGCATTATGATATTACCCAAATAGTGTCTCAAGTAAAAAACATAACCGCATACTCGTACAAAAGATTTGCTGCTGTGACACAAAGGACAAAAATCATTAGTATACTGGTCGTTCTGAGCATTCAATCAAAATGCTTGTCATTCATATAATTAGTAGAACCATCGAGGAGCTTTATTTTTGTTAATTCTTATGTGATAAAGCAATAATTACAGGAGACTTTTAAAAGATTGGTACTCAAATTAGTGTACTGTCCTATTGGATGTGACCATATCTTCACTTTTTCCTTACACAGTTAATTTTCTTTTGTTTATTTGATTTACTTATTATCATATTTATTTATATATTTATTTATTTGCACCAGATGCTTGCTTAGTTATATTGGGGTTACTTCACCTGCTTGGAGAAAGGAAAGACTCCATTTTTACTAAGGTTAAATTTCAGTACCTTTGATTTTAGAGTGGTGTGTATATATTGAAATTTCTGAATATATTATCACCTTAAGATATACATCTACATATAAATTTTATTTTAATGTCAAAATGTTATTAATGTTTACACTATTATTTCTTCCTTAAGGTACCAGAACAAGAACTAAGAACAGGGCAGTCTAGTGTGTATTTGATGGTGCACCTGTAGCTGAACCAACATGTATTTCTATGGCTGTAGTCTCATTGGTAGCAGGGCTTTGTGTTTAATATTGAACACCCAAAAAAATTGTGAACATTTCCTCCGTTTCACAACATCCCATCTCTTAGGTATTAAGTATGACAAAGGTAACACTTCAAAAACAAGATCTCTACTTGTAAAACTCAATGAAGTAAAGACAGAATTGAGCTACAAAAATGCATAAATCTGCTTCCAAATATATTCAACTCCACACATAATGCCTCTCTCTCTCTCTCTCTCTCTCTCTCTCTCTCTCTCTCTCTCTCTCTCTCTCTCTCTCTCTCTCTCTCTCTCTCTCTCTCTCTCTCTCTCTCTCTCTCTCTCTCTCTCTCTCTCTCTCTCTCTCTCTCTCTCCAAATTGGGAAGTATTCTTCATGTACCATATGATGCATATATTTTTATTTTTTTATGCATTTTTTACCTTTTTATTTTTTTATTTCTCTATGTTATTGCAAGTGATACGTGAACCTTCTTTATTACTGTTCTGAGCATTTCTGTAGATTTGTTTAGTTAGTATATCCCTTAGAAATACTCATTTTCTTTTTTTGTGTGGCTTTAAAGGATTAATGGTGACATATGGATATGATCTGGGTTAAAAGCTTGTACAAATAAGGTTAAATGTCTATTTTTGCACTGGTTGTTTCCCTAAGTTTCTTAAAAGTACTGTGATATAATGATTAGCAGTGGACTAATTAATTATTCTTTACAGGGTCTGTAACTCCTTACATTTAATTTATGTTAACTTTACTTACATATTTTTTCCTTTAGTTTATGAATGGGAGGAAGGTTTAATATTCATATCTTAAGAGATGCTTACTTTCTTTTCCACATTGCAAGTTTTAGTGATTAATACTCACAAATGTGTATTATTTACTTAATGGCTTGTCAAAACAGGTTGTTTTTGTGTTGCTTTTTTTTTTTCTCATGCTAGGATGAAGTGTTACTAATGGAGTTTATTTTTTACATCTGTTTTATATATCATTACAGTTTTGAGGGGAGCTTTCTGTTAAATGTTCAAGTGAAAAGCATATTATACTATAGATGATAAAAATTATAGTGTTTTTTTTATTTTTATTTATTTTTTGTAATGCAATGAAATGGAGGGAACATTTAATTGTATATGAATATATTGAATTTATTACCTATTCTTTCCCTAACCTTGAGACAGCAGTAGCTAGCTGCTAGTATTAAAGGTACTAATGATTCATCATCTGTCTAAGAAAGACTAACTAATTAGTCATTTAATTGACTAACCTATGATCCACTTTACTAATGTGGTTAGTAGAAGCAGTGAACAGTACGAAGGCATTAGTCAGATATATTTGAGTAAGACCATACTCAGGTTGAGTGCTCAGTTAGTCACGAATTGACTAACATTATGTTAGTCACTGTGACTAATGCTGCCACTCGTTCTAGACCCCATGGGTTTTACTAAGAAAGGTTAGTCAGCACGACTAACTTTGGTTTTGTGTGGCATGAAGGATGGCGGGAGGAGAGAGAAACATCTCCTCTCACGCCACCTTGCACATCCTGGTTGCCGTATTGGTGGGTAGCCTGCTGCACCGCCCCCAGACACGCCAGCCCCTCACTCTGCTGCTAGGCGGGCCCATCACTCACCTGCCCGAGTCCCGCCCTGCCCCGCCCCGCCCGTGTCCCGCCCACACACGAAGCCCGCCTCGACCCCCACAAGCTTCACACGGATCACTATAACGACTTGCTGTGTTATTACCTCCTGCGGGACTGACTAAGGCTCGTGTTCTAAAATGCTCTGCTCTCTCACTACGACTATTTTTGAAGCCCACAGTTTATAATGTAAAAATCTTATTGATCTGTCACTAGAACCATAAAAATATCCTTAAAATCTCATATGACTTCAAATAGAGCCTTTTGTGAGTAGTGGAGTTGCGGCGCGGAAGTGTTTCAGAATATGGTGGTAAGTGTTAGGTAAGGTTAAAAGTGTGTTGGTTTAAGAACATACGCGTCACTCCGTTCATTTACTGAGAGTGGAAAAACATGAAGTAAAATGAACGCGCCGTGTATATTTTTAATCAAAGCGCCGGAACGAGTGTGAAAAAGATAAGAGCGTGAATGAAGAAACCTCTCATTAGACTCGAGCAAAACTTTGTAGATGTGACGCGCCAAGTTGTGACAAGTTACGAACAACAAGTTTTCCATCCTTATAAAGAGATACATCGAGAGTTTGGCCTCGCGGGGGGAGTGTGAGGCTGAGGCAGAGGGGGCTGAGGATGGGGAGTAGAGTATGAGGAAGGGGAGTAGATTGTGAAGCTGAGGGAGGCTTTGGTGGGGATAGTGTGTGGGGCTGAAGGAAGCTGAGGAACACATCCCCATCTCCTCCACCACCCCATACACGAATATGCTCGTATAACGGGGAAAGTTTTAGAGTGCAGGTGTCTAGGCGTCTCCAGGGAGAATGCAGGCACAGGGGTGGCTTTTTGGAGCGCATCACGGGGTTCCGGCGGGAGAAGGAAGAGGAGGGGGAGCTGATGGAATGGGGGAATGTTACAGGCGACGGTGAGGACGAGAGCATCTAAAGTTTGTTTGCAAGGAACTTGTTTTCTTTAGCGCCACGCGAGACCCGCAGAGCAGCGGCTGAGGGAGGCACGGAGAGAGTATCCAGGGGGCGAGCACGACTTGAGGGAGGTAGGTGAGGGGGACAGGATAGGCACGGAGGAGGGGCAGTAAGGATGAAGGGAGGTTAGGAGGGTGTGAGGGAGGTAGAGAGGGAAGGAGGGAAGTAAGGTGGGAGGCTGGGAGAGTATAAGGGTGGCAGTGAGGGGAGGAGAGAGTAGTAAGGAGGAAGGACACTGGGAGGGGAAGGTGAGTGGGGGAATGAGAGAGGGAAGAAGGGAGGGAAGGGTATGAGAGTGTGAGGGAGGCTGAGGGAATGGGAGTTAGGGGTAGGGTGCGGGTATGTGGGAGGGAGTGTTGGGGATACAGAGGGAGAGGTGAATGCGTGAGGCAGAGTGGGCGTGCAGATGAAAAATCCATTGTAACTCATGTAGCTCTTTGTAAGCAGGTTTCTTTGTCTCGCTTGAAGTACTACGAGTGTGTCTTTCTCATTTATTTATCTAATATGAGGAACACGAGGAGACAGTAAGAGAAAGAGAGAGAGAGAGAGAGAGAGGAGAGAGAGAGAGAGAGAGAGAAGAGAGAGAGAGAGGAGAGAGAGAGAGAGAGAGAGAGAGAGAGAAGTGTGAAGGGAAAAGTAATCATATCGTTCTGAAAGGCAACTCGGCACATTACAGTGAACGTTGAAAAGGAAACTACGGGAAAGTGATCGGTGTTATGATGACTTAAGACTCCGAGGAACTTTTGAGGTCAATATACGCAGACCCCCTCTTCATTCCTATTTTTTTTCTACTCCAAACTTACAATGAACAACTCCTTTTTTTATCTCTAATCCTTTTCTACCTCCTCCTCCTCCTCCTCCTCATTTTGCTTCTTCTTTTTTTTTCTTCTTCTTCTTCCTCCTCCTCCTCCTCCTCCTCCTCTTTTTTTTCTTCTCCTTCCTCCTCCTCTTTCTCCTCCTCCTACTCCTCCTCCTCCTCGTTCTCTTCAGGAAATG
>NC_087158.1:29324539-29327039 GCF_035594125.1 Scylla paramamosain | reverse complement strand
GAAGGTACTACCGCCATTACAGGGTGACTCCGGGGAGGGGAAGGAAGGGCAGGGACAGAGATAACCAATACGAGGCAGGGAAGGGGAAGGAAAAAAAGCCAGTTTGCTCAGATTTGGGGCCATTTTGAGAGAATGGAGGCGATACGGGAGTGAACGCAGCGGAAATGGAGGGAGGAGGAAGAAAAGTAGGAGAGAGGGAGTAAAGTAGAAGAGAGGAGTAGAACGTAAGGACGATTGGGAGGTAGAGACATGGATAAGTGGGGATAAATAGGGAGATGGAGGAAAGTAGAAAGGAAGAACAGGAAATATAAGAATGATCTGGAAGGACAAGGGAATGGGGAGAAGGAAGAAAGTGGAGAGAAAGAGAGAAGAAATTACAAAGGAATAGTGAAAGATACTGAAAAAAGCGAGTCTAGCAAAAAAAGGAGGAACAGAAAATTTAAGGATGATTTGGAAGAACACGGAAATGGAGAGCAGAAAGATGAGAGATAAAAAAAAAAACTAGAGAGAAGAAATAGAGTACAATAATGAAAAAAAAGAGAGAAAAAAGTAGAAAGAAAAACAGAAAATAATGAAGATGACAAGCTATTGAGACAGGACAAGGAACTGAAAACAAGCAAGGAAGGCAAAAAGGCAGAGGACGCGAGGAAACAGGAGTCATGCAGGGTAACCTTTCTGGTCCTCCACTCATCACTTTCTCCACGCCTGTCTCCTCAATACCGTCACCCCTTCAGAGCCAACACAGCACCTCCATAACGCCCTCCACGGCTCAGCTACACCACCACACACCACCACACATCACCACACACTACGTCTCACAGCCCTTAACATCCCACCAGACTCCTCTCCATCCAAGCATCAGGAAATGTTTAATAAGACCTGATAGCACAAAAAATAAAGGAAGATCGGCCAGGAATTCGAGGTGTGGGAGTGGAAAGAGCGATCAGGGAGTGAAGGAGCGGCGGGATGCACTGCGAGCGGCGTGAGGTCATAAAATAGATTAAGTAATAGCTCCATCACACGTTACCGCCGCGTCCCGCTGATTGGAGAGGCAAAACCCCACTCATTTCTCTACGCTTCTCAAGATAAATAGCTTGTCATTCGCTACCCGAGGGCGAAGAGAGGACAGGGAAATGAGGGAAGTGAGGAGGGAGCGGAGGGACGAAGCTGATCCCTCGGGTCGCTGCTGTGGTGTGGGTGACTGCCTTCCGCCCGATGTCTTACTTGGGGGGGGTAGTGACGGGGTAGGGATTGACGGTAGAGGGGAGTGGGGAGGAATAATGAGGTTTGGGATTGTGATACAGCCTGGGGACGGAATAATGGGGAACACTGGGAGCAGGAATATTAGGGAGAGGATAGATTGGAGAAAGGGAGATGGGAAGGGGATTGTGGGTACAGTGTGTGGGGGAATATTAGGGAAGGATGGACTGGGGAATGAAGGTAGGGATGAATACTTAAGTTAGGGATGGTATTGTGGGTAAGAGTGGGAGGGATAAGGATAGGCACAGATTGGTACAGGCTAGACTTCATCCCTCCATTCTCCCCCCTCCCTCCACCTGCTCCACCCTGAGGTACAAACTTTAGTGCTTCACAATAAACATTTGAAAGCAGTTCGCGGCCTGAAAGGTGGAGGTCCCTGGTGCCTCGGCCACTTCAGTCACGCGAGGTACTCACCAGGTGGAGGAGGAAAGAAAAAAAGGAATGTCGTGGACGATATGCGAGTAAACGTGTCCTTCCTCCTCCCTTACCCTTTCTCCCCCACCCTCCTCCACCCTCCTCTATCCTCCTCCATCCCTCCTCTACCCAGCAACTCTCTTCCCCACCCGACTTCTTCCTACTATCCTCTCTACCCCAGCGCCCCTCTCGGGTTGTCTGACCTTCGCCCCGGGAGATACACATTCCAAACCGACTCTTTTTTACTGCTTCCTGGCGGCCATAAAGTGCAGGATATAGAATTATCCTTCCCGGAATTGAATAAGGAATCAGCAAATACTACACCAATTTCAACTAATCCACGTGCAGCGGATACCTAATTCAGGAGCGCGACACGGACCGGCACGAGCGGGTATGGATGTGGATATACAGTTTACAGGAATAAAGGATACAGGGATACTACGTGTGGTTCTCTGAGCAGTGAGAAATGTAGGGAGGAACCTACGCCATGTATATATATATATATATATATATATATATATATATATATATATATATATATATATATATATATATATATATATATATATATATATATATATATATATATATATATATATATATACACTCACACACGTACAGGTGAGACGCGACGCCATCTCCGCGACACGCAGTCGTGCAGTAAATAAAACAGATGACGAACAATTTGCACCGAGAAGAGTTACAGCTCCTGCCTGGAATCGTTGGCGAGGCCTGAGTCACGACACTACCTCGACACCACCACCACCACCATGACGCCGCCACAGTGACACTCCAGGCGCCATCACCACCAGCACCAAGACATTAC
>NC_087158.1:29312039-29317039 GCF_035594125.1 Scylla paramamosain | reverse complement strand
GCCTTCTATCTTAAAGCCTCTCTCTGTCCTGTCTATGGCAACTACATTATTCTCATGTTATTATTTTCATATTTCCAAACTTCCTCCCTTTTTCCTTTTTCCTTTTTCCTCTTCTTCTTTTTACAACGCCATTCCCTCTCTCCTTTATCTTACTCTTCCTTCCTACCTCCCTTCACCTTCCTTCCTTCTCTCCTTCCTGCCTCCTCAGCACGCTATTCTTCTTCATCCTAGCTCGGGGCAGGATCAGGGCGAGGTCAGAAGGATTTAAGGGCTAGGAAGGAGGGGGAGCAGGAATCCAGGATGACAAGAGAAATAGAGGTACGGAGAAGTGGAAGAAAGCGGAGAAGTGGAGAGGAGATAGAGGGTTGCAGAGGGAAACTGGAGTGGAAGAGGAAGATGAGGAGAAGGAAGGGTGGATTGGAAGGAAGGTGGAAGGTAGGTGATGGGAAGGGTTAAATGGGTGAAGTAGGAGGAGAGATGGACGGACGTTGGGGGAGGATGGAATGAATGGAAAGAAGTGAGAGTGGAAGGCAAAAGAGAAGTGGATGAGATGGAAGAAGATAGAAGGTTGTACAAGTGGAGTAAGTGGAGGTATGGAGAGGTGGAGAGAGTGTATAGGTGGAGATAGTGGAAAGGTAAAAGGTTAAAAAAAGTGGAGAAATAGAAGGAATGGGAAAAAAAATGAAGGGAAAGAAGACAGTGGGAAAGTTAGAGAAGGACTGAAAAAAGTGGATGAAAATGGAAGAGTGGAAGAAGTGGAAAGGTTTATTCTTACTCTCGCTCACTCCACCGACCAATACAACACAATACAAAACACAATCTATCTCAATTAAAAATACACAACACTCAGGAACGAGCAATACAGCAGAAAATAATACATTCTGCCTTGGAACAGAACATAATAGAACTCTGGAAGTGGCGGAATGGAGGGGAGGTGGAGGGGAAGTGGAGGAGAAGGAGGAGGAGGAGGAGGAGGAGGAGGAGGTTCAGGAAGTGGAGAATTGTCACAGACTCTTGGTTCGATGAGTAATTGATCTCAGGGAGTTGAGGAAGGGAGTGAAGGAAGGGAGTGGAGGGGGAGTGGAGGAAAACAGGGAGTGGAGGAAGACAGGGAGTGGATGTTACAGTTCGTGGTTAGTGGAGCATTGTTGTTTCACGTGCAGGATGAGGAACAAGCTGGAGGAGGAGGAGGAGGAGGAGGAGGAGGAGGAGGAGGAAGGAGGGAGGGAGGGAAGAGAGGGAGGGAGGGGGGGAAGGAAGGAAAGAAAAGAACAAGAACAAGAACAAGAAGAACAAGAACAAACGCAACAACAACAACGAAAAGAAGAAGAAGAAGAAGAAAATTTATGACCTCCATCAACACAAAACATCTCATGAAGTAACTAAGACGTGACCCAACTTTCCTTCCCCTTCCCCTCCTCTCACCTCCTCCCCTCACTTCCCCCCTTTCTTCCCCCTCCCCGGTCATTGAGAAGAGTGCGTACATAATATTGCCATTCCTCATCCCCTCTCACTCCCCTCTCCCCTTCCTTCCCCTCTCTCTCCCTCCATATGCACGCCACTCTCCCATCATCACCTCTCACTCATCCCCCTCCCTCTCCCATCCCCAGGGCAGATTGCTCTTTCCCCTCCTCCTCCTCCTCCTCCTCCTCCTCCTCCTCCTCCTCCTCCTCCGTGATGGGACGCAAATAAAGTGTGGAATATAATGTGAAATTCAAGATCTATATTCACACGCGACATTATCCTTGCAATTTTATTTTATTTGCGTGGGCGTTTGACTGTCACCCTCCCTTGTGTGTGTGTGTGTGTGTGTGTGTGTGTGTGTGTGTGTGTGTGTGTGTGTGTGTGTTCATTTTTCATTGTAATATATCGATGTACCTTTTTTTCCTCTCTCTCTCTCTCTCTCTCTCTCTCGCTCTCTCTCTCTCCTCTCTCTCTCTCTCTCTCTCTCTCTCTCCTCTCTCTCTCTCTCTCTCTCTCTTCCAATACGCGACGAGGCAGAACCACCATTGTGAAAAGAATGAGAACTTCCTCTTATCTGCCCACACCTGTCTGGCCACACCTGGAGGAGGAGGAGGAGGAGGAGGAGGAGGAGGAGGAGGAGGAGGAGGAGGAGGAATAGATGACGAACAAAGAACAAGAATCGTGGAAGGAAAAAGAACAATAATGGAAGGGAAAAATAGGGAACAAGAGAGAGAGAGAGAGAGAGAGAGAGAGAGAGGAGAGGAGAGAGAGAGGAGAGAGAGGAGAGAGAGAGAGAGAGAGAGAGAGAGAGAGAGAGAATAAGCCTCATTTCCTTCCCATCCCTCTCACACACACACAAGAAAAAAAAATAAATAAAACTTTACCTCTCATAAGTCTATTAATGAACTTGTATTACTCGCAAGCTACACTGACTAACCCATCACCGCCATCTTTATCCATCAACAAACACAAAAGAATCGCAAACATCCAGCTTTAACAAACGTATTGGCCCTTATGGTTGCATATCAATAATTTGCATAACCTAACCCAACGCCATCACTTTACCTTGGTCCACTCATAGATGGGCTGGGGCGTGCCGTCAATGGGACACGAGAGCCTCACGTCCTCGCCAACCTGCGCTGTCTTCTGCTCTGAGGATTTCTGCGTGGTGCGTCTTGGTGCGTCTGAGGAACCAAAGAGAAGAGGAGTTAGCCTTGCCACATGTAGGCCTGGTGGATTCTTGCAGCTTTCCCTTATTTTCTGAAGTTCTTTTTTTTGTGTTCTAGTTAGAGAGTGTAAGGTGTGAGTCTGGTGTTGGTGGTGGTATTGTTGGGTGTTTCTTTCATTGGAGTGTGTTTTGTTTTGTTTGTATTGTTGTTGGGGTTGGTAGGTGTGTTAGTTTGTTTTGTTGTTTGTGTGTGTTGTTTTTTTTAGATGTTTGTGTGTGTGTGTTTTTTTTTTAATGTTATTTATGTGTATATTGGCTTGTTTGTTTATTTGTCAATTTGTCACACTGTATTTGGCTATCTGTCTATCTATCTATTTATATATCTATCAAACCTATTCATTAATCTATTTACATATCTATTTATCAACCTATCAATCTACCAACCAAATGCATATACTTTTTAAAACCCATTAGGACAACACGTATAAGTTTCAATTTATAAGTCCTCCTCCTTCTCTTCCCTGCTTCTCCCTCCCCCTAACAATTCCATCTATTATTCTCCCCCACTCCTCTCTTCAGTCCAGGAAATGCATGCAAGATCTCGTACATAATTTAAAGACCTTCTATCAACTCGTCTATCCATCAGTGCATAAGTTACTACACGTCCATAAGTCTTGGGTCTCAAGCTACCACCACCACCACCACCACCACCACCAGTCCCTCACCACTCGTCCCTCCCTCCTCTTTATGGCACCTCACACGTCACGCCGCCTCACCACCACTCACCGTCACCACCTGATTCACCGCCACGACCCATCACCACTCTCACACTCACCACCATCTGTCACGCTTTTGCTCACTCAGTCAACACGAATCACCTTACTGGTGATTGGGGAAATGTTTATGAGTAGAGGTAAGTAAGATGAATGAGGGAGGGAGAGAGGGAGGGAGGGAGGGAGGGAGGGAGGGAGATGAGAGAAACACAATCGAATAAAGAATATAAAAAGAGAGACAAACAGTTGAGGAAAAACGAAAAGAGGAAAGAAAAAAATCTGGCAAAAAAAAAGGTAATTTTTAGAGAACACCGAAAAAAAATAAATAAATAAAGGACAAACAAACAAGTAAGAAAGGAGAAAAATGAACAAAAAAAGAAAATACTAAAGTGACGAAAAGTCCGAAAAATGAAACAAGGGAGGAAGGGAGGGAGAAAAAAAAGAAAGAAAAAAAAGGGAGATACCCGTGGAAAGTTACATAGAGTTACATAGAAATAGTGACAATATGAGACAGTTTACTAGTGATGGATCTTCCCTACAAAGCCGACGAGGGACAGGACAGGGCTCAAGGGCTCAGATCTGGACCTTATTGGGACCCTACGTAGAGAAACACAAAGGAACACAAACGAATACACAAAAGAAAATACAAAAGGAATACAAACAAAAAACAAACACCAGCTAATCTTCTGAGTCTTATAAGATTGAGACAAGTTACAGATTATAACGAAGAGATGAAAGAGAGTTCGGTAGAAGGGTGATCTTTCTTTCTCTCTCTCTCTCTCTCTCTCTCTCTCTCTCTCTCTCTCTCTCTCTCTCTCTCTCTCTCTCTCTCATTAACATTCTGACTGCCCACTTTGAGATTTAATTGCATATAATCACTCAGTACACGCGCCCGGATGTAATAACTTGTGTATTCAGGGGAGAGAGAGAGAGAGAGAGAGAGAGAGAGAGAGAGAGAGAGAGAGAGATGAGAGAGAGAGAGAGAGAGAGAGAGAGTAATTTGAAACTGTTCCCTCCTCACCTCCTGCTCTTTAACGCACTATACAGGTGTGTGTGTGTGTGTGTGTGTGTGTGTGTGTGTGTGTGTGTGTGTGTGTGGTGTGTGTGTAAGCTGCTTTCAATCTACTATTCTCTGAGAGCTGGTATAGATGCAATGCCATATATGTGAGTGTAAGAGGAGTGTGTGTGTGTGTGTGTGTGTGTGTGTGTGTGTGTGTGTGTGTGTGTGTGTGTGTGTGTGTGTGTGAGTGTATAAATGTGGGTTTGGATATCTGTCTGTAAGAGCGTAAGAGAGTAAAGAGAGCTGTCTATCTATTTATCTATAACCACATCTATCTATTTACATGCCTATAATTCTTTCCTGAGCAGTTTTTATGCATTCAGTTATATGTAAGTGAATATAGACGAAATGTATATCTATATGTATGTGCGTGAATGACTATATGATTATAACTTTACGATACGACAGAGTGCATGGGAGACTAAGTGGTGTTGTGAGAAGTGGTGTGAGCAGTGGTGAGTGCGGGTGTCGGCGGTGTCTTGGGGCGGCGCCGGAACAACCCCGCACGTCCATTAGGAGCGACAAAGGTCAAGAA
>NC_087158.1:29292039-29307039 GCF_035594125.1 Scylla paramamosain | reverse complement strand
AAAAAATAATGAATAAATGTGTAATATTAACAGCACAAGGACCACATCCCCAGTGTCCTTGGTTGTTATAATCGGCTACTGGAAATCTCTGCTCGTATTCCGTCTTTGCATATTTCACTTCCTTCCGCTTTTTTTTTTTTTATCCAGGTTTTCAAATCCTCTTTTTAATAACCCGGAATTCACATCTCAGCTTTAAAACATGTCTTCTTTTTATTTCTTTATTTTTTCTTTTTTTTTCCAGTTTCCGGGTCTTCCATTTTTCCAATTCTTTGAGCTTCCCTTTTTTTTTTTTTTTACCCACATTATTTTCTGAGGCTTCATTATTTTTGCAATTTTCGGAATAATTCTTCTCACAGTTTTCAAGTCGACGTTTTTTTTTTTTCCCCATTTTTCGGAGGCCGGGACCAGCTTTTGTCTGGGGCTAGCGGAGGCGAGAGCACCTGAGGGCCGAGTGTTGACTTACTACTACAGGAAGCTCTTGGCCACCACCTCGAGACCAGCAGAATCGTGGGTCTTAAAAGAAAAAAATAATACGTACTGGTTTCTTCCATTTTTCACTGTCCCTTTTTCCGTATTCCTTGATTATCTCTCTTCCTTCCAGTTCCTTTTATTTCCTCTCCTCCTTCCAGTCATTTTCATCTCAATCTTATCCTTCCAGTCTTTCTTCTTACTCATTCCTCTTCCATTTTTCTCCTCCTTCACATTTCCTCCTTCTTCTCCCTTCTATTTCTCCTCCTCCCTCATAGTCCTTCCATCCATTTCCTCCCATTTCCTCTTCTCCTTCAATCCTTTCCATCTTCTCATCTTCATTTTCTTCCATTCCCTTCCATCTCTTCTCCCTCTCTCCAGTACCTCGCATCTCTTCTCCTCATCTTCTTCTTTTCCCTTCCATCTTCTCTTATCCATTCTCTCAATCTTCTCTATCCAATTCTTGCCTTCACGGAATCTTCACTTTTCATCATTTCCTACTCTTCTCATCCTTTCCTCATTGCCACTTTCCTCCACCTGCCTACCTCATCTGCATCTCTCTCTCTCTCTCTCTCTCTCTCTCTCTCTCTCTCTCTCTCTCTCGCTCGCTATTGCTGGAGTGAAGTAGGAGAAGGAGGAGCCGAAGGAGGAGGAGAGGTGACAGAGAACAGAGATGAGAGGTGAGAGGAGAGAGAGGGAGGAAGACAAAGCTATGATGATATTCTTCTTGTCTTCCTATCTTCTTTGGTTGTAATTTCCTGACATCTTATCTTCTGTATCTTGCCTTCTCTCTCTCTCTCTCTCTCTCTCTCTCTCTCTCTCCCTTTTTTCCAATTTTCTGCTCCCATTTTTCTTTTTTCTATTATCTATTATTTCTTCTGTCATCTTATACTTTTCCTCCCTCTTCCTTTTATTTTTTTCCTGTGATTAATTTCACCCGTTTTCTTCGTTACCCTTTTTTTTATATTTTCATTTTTGTTTTCCCTTTACTGTAATTTACTGATTTTCTATTGTCTTTTTTTCTTTTCTGTTCTCATCTTCCTCTTCCCATATTTCATCCTTTCCGTATCCAATCACTATCTCTTTCATAACTTTCCTTCACCATCACCATCGTAGTCTCTTTTCATCCATAACTTTTAAACTTTTCCATCGTCTTCTATTTCAATCACTTCCACACTCAGAACTTCCCCATTTCCTATTATTAACATTATTATTTCCACCTCTTCCATCATCTCAGCTTTACCCTATTACCTTCTCACTCCAATTTCTCCCTTTTTTTTTTTCCAACGAATTACTAGTACCATCACCATTCCTTCCCTCTCACACTTACCCTCCTCCTCCTCCTCCTTCTTATCCTCCTCCTCCTTTCACACGAGCGAAAGAGAGAAGTGTTGGAGGAGAGGCAAGACAAGAAACAAGAGAGCACTATAACAACTTCAGGATCTAAATGAGGAATTACGAAAAATGGACACAAGAGGGAGGAGGGAGAGGAAAGTGCAGGGAGAGGAGGGGAGAGGAGAGGAGAGGAAGGGAGGGGAAGGGAGAGGAGGGGGGAGAGGAGGGGAGGAGAAGGGAAGGGAAGGGAGAGGAGGAGAGCAATCCTGAACATTAATGCAAGTGAATGGTGTACTCCAACAGCTGAAGGTGTGAGGGAGTGAACGAGGCACAATGGCGAGGAGGAGGAGGAGGAGGAGGAGGAGGAGGAGGAGATATGGAGGGAAAAATGTGACGAGTGTTGTACTCAGTGAAGTGGCTTCTTGCTGTCTTGACTCAAGTGTGAGGCGCGAGTTGAGGAGGCATGGCGTCTCTCCCTCTCTCTCTCTCTCTCTCTCTCTCTCTCTTAGTCACGTCACAACACACTATTATTATCGTGGCTATCAATGGTGACAAGAGAATTTCCGCAAGTTTGAGGTGAGTTTGAAGTTCAGATAAAAATAAAATACAAAGAGAGACATGGAAAGAAAAGAAAGAGAAACGATATTGTGAGTCTTATGTTTCTACAGTGTTGCCTGGTCTTATTTTTTCCTTCTGTCTTGTTTTTCCGCTTTCTTTCTTTCTTTTTTTTTCTGAGGTGTGAATGTGGAGAGGGCAATAAGTGTGGAGAATGAGGTGCAGGTGTGTGTGTATGTGTGTGTGGGGACAGGTGTGTGGGGTGAGAGGTATGTGGCCAGGTGTAAAAATAGCAGATATGTAAGGAGGTAGATGATCTGGTGCAGGAGAGCAGGTGTGGCTAGGTGACAGGCATTAATGTAGGGACAGGTGTGAGTGCGACAGATATGCAAAGTGTAGAAATAACTAAATAAAAAAAAATAAAAAAACGAACAGGAAAATATCAGTTCACAATGAGAAAAAGCAAGAAAAAGCAAAACAAAACCGGATTTCAGCATCAGTGAATGAACAAAACTAACTATTAATTCACAAACCTCTATCTTCACCTTCCGTTCTTTAGCAACAACACTTAATAGACTCTGACTTGCTATTCTGTGCCTCTATTCATAACGTATTGTTTACATTGTCTCAGCACCCGTTCTACTATACCTCCTCTCCCTCATCCGCCCCTCCAAACACTCCTTCCCTCCTTCCTCCCCTCATTTACCTCCCAATCCCTCCTTATGCTCCCCCTCCATCACACCTCCCCTTGATCCACCCTACCTCCCCCTCAATACTCCCTCCCCTCCATCCACCCTGCCTCCTCTCTCTCTCTCTCTCTCTCTCTCTCTCTCTCTCTCTCCCCAGCTCGAGTAGTGACGGAGGGTGATGATCGAAGGGTGTTTTGGCTTCGTTTCTCGCTTTGTCTTAATTCCAGCGTGGGTGCCTCGTCCCCTCCAGGCCTCAGTGCGTTAATAAATCATAACACATTGACAAGTGCTGGGCAAATACACACAACACCTCCCCTCCATCTCTTTACCGCCTCCTGCTCCTCCTCCACGCTTTCTTCCACACATCATTTCTGCCATAGGTTCTCTCTCTGTTGTTTTAGGTCCTTTTTTGTTTCTTTTTTTAACTCTCCTGTCAGTGTTTATCTCTCCTTCCACTTTCTTATTTATTAGCTTCTTTTTTTTGTATCCAATCTTCTGTTCCTTCCTTCCTTTCATTACTTTCCGTGCTTTCCTCTTGCCATTGCTTCCCTTTCTGTTGTTTTACGTACTTTTGTTTTTTGTGACTCTTATTCTCCTTTCATTATTTAACCTAACTTCTTTCACTCGCTTCTCCAGTATCTACTATTTCCCCCAACCTTCTACCTCTTCTTTCTCATCGTGCGTACGTTTGCTTACCACAGAGAGAGAGTACTTAACTGTTTTGTTACGTAATAAAAATCTTTAACACATTACTTAGAAAAGAGTCACTGTACGGTTAGTTGGAGTTATTTGTAGTATTTCAGTCACGGATCACTGGTCAAATGATACGTGCTGCCGCTCCCACCAGTGTTACGTTTGTAATGTTACTCACCGTCTTGTGACAGTCTGCACAGGTCTTATTCTTTTGTCTCTGTGGACTTAGACACTCATAAGGCTTTAGAAGACTCCCTGGTGGCTATTCTCACTGTGTCTTTGTACAGGTCAGTTACATGCACTGTGAAGCTACATCCGTCACTGTAACACCGTCAACCCTGTCTGGTTCCCGCTGCCCAATGTCACTCATGCCCAGCGCCTCCTGCCCGCGGCACGGTGACCACCCAGCTGATACAGGAACTTAAGTACTAATGTTATTACATATGTTGAGGAGTAAAATGATATATGATTGCAGAAATAAACATGTTATACTAGAGGAGATACGCAAATTTGCCATTCTAACCCCCCCCGTAATAAATATATAATAACTATAGGCAACTCTTAAATAAAGTTGTGTTCATCACGTTCCCACAGCGCCCCGCAAGGATCAGGAAAAGAGGGGGTGATATCTGAATGCTGAACACAGCTTGGCTCCCATGCTGCAGATAAGGCAAGGAGGAAAGGCGGAATAAAACTTGTAATATCTATTCCTAACACCTTCCCTCCTTTCCACCCTCACCACTCCCACCATACCTCTCTCCTCTTTTCCTCCACACCTCTCTTCCTTCCACCATCTCCACCGTCCCCACACATCCTCCTCCCCTCCCTTCCCCCCTCTCCACTGCTCCCGGCCCCTCCTCTTCACGCCTCGGCTGGAGAGGTGTGACTCAGTTCTCTCAGCAGGACGCAATTAAAATAATTATTTCACTCCAGGACCCTTGCAGCATTGTCCCCGCCAGCTGGCATTAATCAAACCGACTCGTGCTGTTCTCCCTCTCCTCTCACTCCTCTCACTCCTTACTCTCCCCTTCACTCCCTTCACACTGGATACATGCCCACTGCCTCTTCCCCCTCCCCTTTCTCTCTCACTCAACCCCGTCAACCTCAAACACTCCTTACTCTTCTTCTCCCCCTCTTCCTTCATTCTCGTCATATCCCTTACCTCTCCTTCCTGTATACACATAATGCACCTTCACACCTTTCGTCTCCTTAATTTCTTCTTCCTTCCTCCTCCTTCAAAGTAAATCTACTGTCCTCCTCCTCCTCCTCCTCCTCCTCCTTTCCCTTGCATTGAGCTATATCTTCTCTCACCCTATACAAAACACTTCCCTCCCTTTCCCACCCTCCCTTCCTCTCTTCCCTACTGCCCTCCCTTCCTCTTCCCTCCCGCCCTCCGTTCCTTCTCCCTCCCATAGATTGTAACTTCCAAGCCTGCGGGCATACCTCGCCGCCTTTCCTTCCCTCGCCTCCCTCGCCCCTCCTTGCTGTCCTCCTGCATATTTCCCCCTTTTTCCACCTACAGATGTGAAAGGGGCGTCAGAGAGAGAGAGAGAGAGAGAGAGAGAGAGAGAGAGAGAGAGTGAGAGAGAGAGAGAGAGAGAGAGAGAGAGGCGACAGGACATTCTCTTCCGCTCTTTCTAGTGACTCAAACTTGATCACACAGGCTTAGTAAGATTCAACACCACTTAACATCACTAATACAGAATCCATCACCACTAACATAGGATTCAACACCAATTATACAGGACTGAACCCCGCTAGAACAGGATCCAACGCCACTAATGCAGGATTCAATACCACGACCACAAGATTCAACACCATTGATACCGGATTGAACCTCACGACCACAGAATTCAAAGCCTTTCCTCTCTCTCCTCACACCTCACTGGCTATTTGCGATAAAACTCCCCAATTTACGAGGCCGTTTGAGATAAGACCACGCTGTTTACGAGCCTGATTTTGTGAGATAAGCTACTACTATCAAAATCTTAACTAAAAGAATGTATACAACTGCACACACACGCACACACACACAGGCACACACACACACACACACACACAGAAAGACTATTTGTGATAAGCTGCAACTATTAAAATCTAAGAAAAAAGAAAAGAAAAGATGAGATACATCCGCAAACTCCCTCAAAAATAAGAAAAAAATAAATGAAGGCAAATAAATAGATAAAAAAATAAGTAAAATAAACAAATGATCAAACAAGAAACAATTCCTACACCCTAACAAATAAAAAAAAATAGAAATAAATGAGAAAAATAAACAAATATACGAAAATACAACTTCTACACATGAAATAAATAAGTAAATAAATAAATAAATATAAAAAACAAAAAAAAACACACAAAAAAAAAATACCTCCAATTAAACACACCTGACAACACACGGAGGCTCACTATTAACTCTCCCGCTAATTAGTTAAGCTCACCTGGAGGCTTCAAAAGTTAAACACCTGAATGGCATCACCTCACACCTTCACTACAACCACCACCACCACCACCACCACTACAACCACCATCAGAGGAAAACTTTTGGGGTGCTTGGGGGTGCTTGGGGGTGCTTGGGGGAGACAGAGGGTGCGAAGGTGCGTGGGGCGCGTATATATCTATTATTTTCTCGCATTTTTACGGCCCCGAGTCTGCCCTGAGGAGCTCCGGGGCCGATTCCATTGTTATTTGGGGGAAATTTGTTCATGAAGCTTATTTTCCTTTTGTGAAATCATGAGAGGGTGAAGGTGGTGGTGGTGGTGGTGGTGGTGGTGGAGGAGGAGGAGTGAAGTGACAAGAGGGAGAGATAAACTTGGGTGAGAGAGAGGAAGGGAGAGAAGTAGAAAGAGAGAGAGGGGAAAAAAAACGGAAGGAGGGAAAGATAGAGTGATAGGAGGAGGAGGAAGAGGAGGAGGAGGAGGGGGAGGAGGAGGAGGAGGAGGAGGAGGAGGAGAGGAGGAGGAGGAGGGCAAGAACAGATAGACTTAGGTGAGGGAGAAGCAGGGAGAAAAGTAAAAAGAAAATGTGAAAAAGGGACAAATTGGATAAGTAGGAGAGAGAGAGAGAGAGAGAGAGAGAGAGAGAGAGAGAGAGAGAGAGAGAGAGAGAGAGAGAGAGAGAGAGAGAGAGAGAGAGAGGTGGACAGAGGAAAGGGAGAGTGGGTGGGAGAGAGAGGTTGGGAAGAGGGGTGGGGGAGAGAGGGGTGGGGGTGAGAGAGGGGGATGGGGGTAGGGGGTAAGAGGGATTGTTATATCGCCTTTTCACACCAGGCGCGCGAGGCTCCTCCACCCTCAGGCTGCTCCGGAAGGGGGAGTGGAGGAAGGAGGGAGAGAAGGAGGGAGAGGAGGAGGAGGAGTGAGAGGAGAAGGGAGACGAAGGGAGGGAAGGAGGGAAGAACAGACCCTAAGGCTTCCTACATGTGGAGGAGGAGGAGGAGGAGGAGGAGGAGGAGGAGGAGGAGGAGGAGGAGGGAAAGCAAAGAGCACGGTGTGAAGTGTTGGGCGAAGAGGGAATGAGAGAATGAAATAAAGATGAGGAATGGAGAAAATGTTGACTGTGGGGGAAAGGGAGGAGAGGAGAGAAGAAAGAGGGAGAAGAAGAAGAGAGAAGGGAGGAAGAAGGAGGGGGAGGAGAAGGGGAACGAGAAACAGAGAGAGCGAGAAGAGAGAAAACAGTGAAAAGGAAAAAGAATAAGAGGTAAGATAGAAGCTGAGAGAGAGAGAGAGAGAGAGAGAGAGAGAGAGAGAGAGAGAGAGAGAGAGAGAGAGAGAGAGAGAGAGAGAGAGAGAATGTTTGTCCGTGTGTGTGTGTGTGTGTGTGTGTGTGTATGTCTAAGAACGCAACTACTTTCTCTATGCTTGCCTGTCTGTCTGTCTGTGCGTCTGTGCGTGCGTGCGTGCGTGTGCGTGTGCGGGCGAGATAACACCTGCAATAATGAGGGGTAACTCCGCCAAACAACCTCTGATAGTGAGAATATCCATGTCTCTTAAACAACAATTGAATTCTTAAACCTCTAATACTGAACAGTAATGACGACGATTCTTCTCCTTCTTGCATAGTCCTCATTACTGTCCTTCCTCCACCTCTCCCCCTCCTCCTCCTCCTCCTCCTCCTTCTAATCCTCCATCTACTTCTCCTCTCCAGCTTCCTGTCTCGATTCAAAAGTGAGAGGCGAGGTGCTGGTAGGGGGATGTAGGAAGGGTGAAAGAAAAGAGTGTTAAGAGGTGACCCGGTCGTGGGAGGAAGGTGTGGGTGGGAGTGTGTTATCGGGAGAAGGTTGTTACGTGAAGGTTAAAGGAAGGAAGGAGGCGCTAGTGAGGTGTGAAGGGTGAAAATAGTGTTTAGGTGCGAGGGAGAGAAGGGAAAGAGGCGTTTGGCATATATGTGTGGCGAAGGAGGAGAGGAGAGGAAAGAGGAGGATAATGTAAGGGATAATGTGGGAAGAACAAATAAGGAGGAGGAGGAGAAGGAGAAGAAAGAGAAGCAGGAGGAGGAGGAGGAGGAGGAACACTTGAACGAAGGGTGTGAAAGAGAGGTGTGAAAAAAGTGAAGGAGTTTTGAGTGAGAAGACAAGGAAAGAAAGACATTGTTGGAATGGAAATATGCTGCAAGAGGACGAGGATGAGGAAGAGGAGGAGGAGAAAGAGAAAGAAGAAGACAAAAGAAGACAAAGGAAGAAAAGAAAACAGCATCAGACTTTTGGCCGAAATGAAGCTGTGTGTAACAAGCAGCACTTTTTAACTCAAAGAAAACGACAGAATAGTGGATAGAAGATGGGAGGAGGAGGAGGAGGAGGAGGAGGAGGAGGAGGAGGAAGAGGAGGAGGAGGACAGGTATGGAGAGGCAGGTGTGAGGAAGGCACACAAAGACACCTGAACACGGTTTCAAACAAAGCCTCTCCTACACTTTGCATGAAATAATGGTGACCTGAGAAAGACCAGGAAGTGAAGGGAGGAGAAGGAGGAGAAGGAGGAGGAGGAGACGATGCACACACACACACACACACACACATACATACACACACACATAAACAGAAAGAGAAACAGACCCACACACAAACACAAGCAGACAGACGAACACAAAGGCACAAAGTAAGGAAACAAACTCACCCACACTCTTTTTCACTCTCAATTGGATTACACACAAAAAGAAGAAAGCCCTTTAAAAAGAGGCAAATGCGCGATAAAAACACAGCATTGTCCCTTATTGCAGCCCGTGCCGGTGTGTTGGCGAGCTGAGCAACAAGGCATCTGCATTGCTACGAGGCGCCGCTACGCTCACTCGCCCATTAACAGACTCAAGCGGGTAAAGATGTCTTGATGCTCTCCTTTTCTGCCCTGAGAGAGAAAGAGGAGGTGGAATAGGTGGTGGAGGTTGAAGGAGAGGAAGAGAAGGAGCAGGTGGAGGAAGTGGTTGAGAGGGAGGTGCAAATAGACATCATCATCAACAAGAGTAATAACAGTAACAGTCTAAGAGATTTGATGTCCATAGGGTTAAAGGTTAGGTACTTGTATTACCACGTCTGTTTTGCTTCTCTTCTCATCCCTCGCTGCCTTCCAACTCCGAGTCTCTGGTTACCCTTTGTCAGTATTATGAGCACTCTAAGGGCTTGTTTGCAAGGATATACATGGAAACTACAAAATAGATAGTTGGTTTTGAGTTTTCTAGACTACATAGCTATTTAAGAGACCGTTGTACAAAGAATGTGTTTAAAAAGTTGTAGTGAGCAGTAGGAAAAATTGTCTAGAAGCGAAAAAGGGATAAGTTCTTTTCTTGTTTGTAAGGATATAAAAAGAAATAGAGAATAGATGGTTAGATTTTTTTTTTTCAAACTTCAGAGCTAATTAAGAGAGCTCGGTACAAAGAATGAGTCTAGAAGTTGCAAGGAATTATAGGAAAAATGATCTGGGAGTGAAAAGGGATAAGCTATTAGGATATTCTTGTTTGTTTCTTTCTCCAATACAAAAAATTTGCTCCGCCTTCTCGTGAGGATGTAAAAAGTTTGGCGAGACGCGTGTTTAAAGATTGCCTGAAGTTTGGTTTTACTGAAGATGAGACTTGGAGTTCCGTTTTATTGCTTCACTTAGCTATTTCAGTGTTGCTTCAGAACCACACCTGATTCTTACACTTGTTTAAATGAAAATATAAAGCATTCTATTATTATCTTCCCTAGACTATATAATCTCTAATGTCCTTGCTTCTGAATCATTTATCTTGAAGATTTCCTTAAATGCAGCCTTTGTTAATCTTCCTTTGTAGGTAGAAAATAGACAAAAAAGTAGATGAAGAGATTTTTTCTTATTTCGATGTTGTCTTGACGCGGAGTAGCAGGAAAAGAACACACGGCAACACGACAATGCAACACAACAAAGCACGGTGACAAGCCAGGCAGCCAGCTCTCCAGCCAGCCAGCCAGGAACTAGACCACGAATACTAGAGCATGAAGCAACAGACTACAAGTATTTCAGCGTACGAGGCAGCAGACTTCAGACTATGAAGATGCAAAGGTAAAAGGGAGAAAAAAAGTCAATATTTACTTTATGCTTAACGCGCCTTTCCAACATAGGCGTGAACTCTGCGTCTGTCTGTGTGTGTGTGTATGTGTGTGTGTGTGTGTGTGTGTGTAGGAGCATCAGACCGTGTGTAGGTTTCCGTCACGAGATCAAAGACAAAATTCTAATCAATAAACTGATAGTGACTCCCGCCTCCTTCCTCTCGACGACACCTGAGACAACGCCACCTGCATGTGTACCTGTGCCCTCCATTCCTCCTCCTCCTTCTCTGCTGTGGCTACGTTTTCTTTGGTACTGTTCGTTTTCTATTTTTAACTTCACCCCTTTATTCTGTTTTTTTTCGTGTTTTCTTGTTTTTTTTTCTGTTTTTGGACTTTGTTGTTGTTGTTGTTGTTGTTGTTGTTGTTTTCTCTTCTTTTTCTTTTTCTTTTACTCTTCAAAGCTGAGAATTTCTTATACTTCAAGAAAACTTTCACGTTCTACGAAGCGAGAAAGAGAAAAAAAGGGACGTCTTTCTTTTTCATATTTGCTCGTATGTCGCTTTTATTCCCGTTATCAGTAGTAGTAGTAGTAGTAGTAGTAGTAACAACAGTACTTATTCTTATTCTTCCTTTAGTAATTAATGTTTCAGTTATTATTACATCTATTTTAACCAATAACAACTAGAACTAAATTACATAAACATTACAACACCTACACCGCCCCACTCCCTTAATCCCTTACCCGTTCCCTCACCCACAGGAACTGACGCACACACTTCCCACCCCTTCACCCCTTGACCTCCTTCACCCTCACACACAAACACTGACAAACAATACAGTCCCACCATTGATACAGAAACACAACACAGTATCAGTATATCTAGACGTCCCTTCAAAAACAAGGATTCATGGGTCAGGGTAGACGATGGTGCGATGGAAGGAAGGAGGGAAAGAAGGGCGGAGGTGAAGGAGGAGAGGAAGGGAGGCAAGGAGGGGAGGAGGGGTGGAGGAAGGGAAAAGAGGAAGGTAGGCAAAGAGGTATTGGGAAACAACGACAATGACAGAACTAAATATTTCCTTTTGGCCTTTACAGATCAAAGGTGTCCTCGAGGGGCCAAGGAGGAGCAGTAGGAGGAGGAGGAGGACGAGGAGGAGGAGGTAGAAGAGGATGAAAATATTGAAGATTCATAAGTAGGAACATGCACAGAGAATAGTGATGAAAGTGAAAGTGTATCTATGTATTCTCTCTCTCTCTCTCTCTCTCTCTCTCTCTCTCTCTCTCTCTCTCTCTCTCTCTCTCTCTCTCTCTCTCTCTCTCTCTTTATCTCTCCTTTCCATTTACCTAACATAAAGTTCATAATACACTTGCATAAATAAAAAACAAAAAACTCAAATAAAAGGTAAAACTGATAAAAAATTGAATGAGAGAGAGAGAGAGAGAGAGAGAGAGAGAGAGAGAGAGAGAGAGAGAGAGAGAGAGAGAGAGAGAGAAAACAAGAAAAAAAAACGAGAACAAAATGAAAATGCTTCGCTCGAATTAACAAAAAAATATCCCTTGCTATTTTTCATTTGTTCAATTCCGAGCGAAGCAACCATTAGTGTGTGCGTGAGTGCATGTGTGTGCGTGCGTGTGTGTGTATGCGAGAGCGTTGAAGCACATACTATTGTTATCCACTCCTACACACACACACACACACACAGAACAACAACAGCAACACGCCAAGAACAGCTGGTATGGATAGGACGCGGGGCACAAACAAGCAAGCACGGAGGAGGAGGAGGAGGCGGCGGCGGCGGCGCGGAGAGTCACTGCCATTCCCGCGTCGCCCAGTCGGTAGAGGCGTAAGCCACGAGAACTGTCACAGAGCAACTTTAGACTTTTGAGAAACACTGAGAGCCCCTCCTACTTCTCCTACTCCTCCTGCTACTCCTCTTCTTTACCTCCGTCCCTCCTCTCCTCCTCCTCCTCCTCCTTCTTCTTATGATAAAGGAAAAATCTTTTAGAATTAATTTTACGAAACATCAAGAGAAAGCCCGACAAAGGAGTAGATGAATCTGATACAAGAGGGAGACTCATGTTAAGAGGCAAGAGCTATTGAAGAGAATAAGAAAGAAAGACGACGAGAGAGAGAGAGAGAGAGAGAGAGAGAGAGAGAGAGAGAGAGAGAGAGAGAGAGAGAGAGAGAGAGAGAGAGAGAGTCTTTGAAGCCGCTAGAAGAGGGACTATTGACTCGGGCCACAGATACACGCGTCGCTCTTAGAGGACACAGATTTCTTTGATCTTTACAAGCATAGAGTCAAGAGCACCTCCAAGGCCTCTCTCTCTCTCTCTCTCTCTCTCTCTCTCTCTCTCTCTCTCTCTCTCTCTCTCTCTCTCTCAGTCGTACCCCTTTCACACCTACGGCAGTCACCTCAAGGTCTCATTAACACCTGGGAAGTACCGCCTTACCTCAGTGATCATAAGTGGTGCTTTCACGCTCACAAATTATACCTCCTCCTCTCTCTCTCTCTATGTGCTTCTCTCTCCTCCCCTTCCCCCCCCCCCTCTCTCTCTCTCTCTCTCTCTCTCTCTCTCTCTCTCTCTCTCTCTCTCTCTTCTCTCTCTCTCTCTCTCTCTCTCCCCCCTTCCCACTCTTTCCTGCGACTCCTTTTTTGTGTGTCTCTTCTTCATCCTCCTTCTCTCCTTTCTTCCTTTCTCATGCTTCTTTCTTCTCTGCTCTTTCTCCATCCTCTTCCTCTTCTCCTTCGTCATCGTCCTCCTCGTCCTCCTCCTCCTCCTCCTCCTCCTCCTCCTCCTCCTGCTCCTTCTTCAGCACTTCAAAAAAACTTCTGCTTTTTTTTTACCCCTCTTCTCGTTGCTTTAGTTCTATGCTTTCATTATTTTATCCTCAATGTGTGTGTGCGTTTTTTCATGCATTTTTTTGTCACGTTTCTTTCTCTTCGTAAGTTCAAAGGGAATTTACTGAGGTAAGATAACATGCTAGGATTAACGGGATGCGACGAAAGACAGAATATATATAATAAAAAAAAAAAAGCAACTGTGATTTTCATTTTTAATCTGAAAGATGTGGTGTATGTAGCGTCTGCCTCAGAGACCACACGTAACCATGCAGGGAGTAAGTACACCAAATGGTTCAAATGAAATACAGGTTAGTAATTCTTCTCAAAAGTCAAGAGGATTAAAGGAAATTGCATAACGGAATCAAGGAGACGCCGCTGCTGCTTTCACGAGTTCTGCGGCCTTGGGGTTCAGGGTGTGGGTGTGGGTTGTGGGTGTGGGGTGTGGGTGGTGGCAGTAGAGACGCGCATCTGAGGGGTGTGACACGAGGAAACACTGACTGATTCCAAAAGCGAGATGTTAAGCAGTAAAGGTCTGATTGCAAGTGTTCGTGGTCTTTTTCACTTCTCCATGCACTTTGGGTTTTCTTTTCTTCTTATTCTTTCTCCTTCTCCCTGTCTTCGTCCTGCATCTTCCTCTTCCTCCTTCTCACTCTACTCAGCCTCCTTTTCCTCTTCCACCTCCTTCTCCTCCACCTCCTACTGCACCTTTATCGTCCAATGCTCCCCTATTTGTGAAACGTGTCCCTAACTTCACAACACGCACGTGAACTCTGACCAAATGTTGCAAACATAGAAGAAATCCACAGCTGCTACAAATAATCAGGCTCTATTTAAAGGCATCCTCGTAGGTAGCGAAATATCCCTACGTTAATATTTATTCCGCTCTTTATTCATTCTAAAAAAAGGGAGGGAAAGAAAACTAAATAAGATATAATAAATAACAATAAAAGTATACACTGCCTCTCTCCTCCTTAAACATTTCCTTAAAACCTTCAAATAAAGCAAGAATCAGCTTAGTTTGCGCGTCACCTGATCTTTTCCCTCCTCCTCGTCGTTCGTTTTGAAAGCGCTTACGTCGCAGGAAAGAAAGAGCAGAGCGGGAGTCGGGTTAGGAAAGGTGGTGTGCGCCGGGAGTTAACCAGGTAAAGTGGATAAAAGGAGTGAAAATTCTGGTAAACGCTTGTGGTTCGTGAAAATGGAGGTAGGAAAGCCGGCGTGAGAATGTGTGGGCGAGTTTAAGCGGGTGCAGCGAGGCGACGACGCGGCGAGAGGCGAGGAGGAGAGGAGGCGGGGGGATGCAAGGAGGGAGGCGTGGCAGGAGGCGGGTTCAGGTGAGCGGTGAGCGTGAAAATAGCGATGGAGGTTATAGATATGTCAGTGGAGGAGGAGAGAAGAAGGTGACAAGCGACATGGAGCGGCACTAACGAGGCAGAGGGAATGTGTAAGGTATCCCTGTCATTCATATTGTGGTTGTGTAAGTGGGTGATTATCTTATTATCTGGCTGGCTGACTTATTACGATTACAGGTAACCAATTAACTAGCATTGTATTGGTGAGTAACTAGACAATCTGAAAACTAATGATTACTAGTATATAAATAACTAACTAACTACTATTTGTGTATGCCTAAAGTGATTAACTAGCGGACTAACTAAATAATCTATCTGCCAATCAATCGTCTAATTCATTAAATGATTAAATAATTACATAACCTAACAAATGATTGATTCTACAATAAATACAAACATTACAATCTTTTTCTTCTACTTCTTCTTTCTCCTTCTTCTCTTTTTCTTCCCTTTCTTCTTCTTATTAGTATATTTCCTGTCATAAATTTCTTTCTTTCCTTTCTTTCTCTATTCTTTTTCCTCTTCCAAAACCTCTTAATCTTTATCAGTTCTTTTACTTCTTGTTTTTCTTCTTCTT